>NW_027616863.1:0-178105 GCF_964187855.1 Myxine glutinosa | reverse complement strand
GGAGTGAGATTCGAGGCCCGACCAAATTTGGAAAAAAAAAAAAAACGAATAGAGGAAAAAAAAAATTTGGTCAAAATTTGGAGCGGCCGAAATTTGTATTTGTTTTACGAAACTCGAATTTTGCAAGTCGCGCTATGGCGGATCAAGACAGCTGGGGTCCGGTAAAGGAGAGTGAGGTAGGGTCGATCCAGGACCAAAATGAGGGACAGGAGGAGAGCGAAGCAGTGAGGGCGGCAGGTTCGCAAAATAGCGCCGTCACGCACGAAGAAGCGGGCGCGCAAAATGGCGCCTCGCTGGTCACCGCGCCCGCGACCGTAGCAGCGCCGCCGATGGATTGGGGCCTATTTATGGAACAAATAAAGGCGCTCATGGTCCAGACAAGTGAAGACCTGAGGAATGACTTGGGAAACCAAATGGGGGTA
Source organism: Myxine glutinosa (assembly GCF_964187855.1). NCBI lineage: Eukaryota > Metazoa > Chordata > Myxini > Myxiniformes > Myxinidae > Myxine > Myxine glutinosa. The sequence continues at coordinate 177,683 of NW_027616863.1, read as the reverse complement.
ATGGGAAACCAAATGGGGGTAATGAGGGACGAAGCGAGGGCTCAGAGTGAGCAAATGGGGGTAATGAGGGACGAAGCGAGGGGTACCAGTGAGGGGTTAGACAATAATTTTGAGGAGTTAGACAAGAAATTTGGGAAGATAGACAATAATTTTGAGGGGTTAGACAACGGGATAAAAGAAGTGAAAAATGGGTTAATGGGGGTAGAAAATAGAATGGCTGCCCAGGAGAATCAGATAGAGGGAGTGAAAAATGGGTTAGAGGGGTTAGAAAACAGTATGGAAGGCAAATTGAGGGACATGAGGGACCAAGCGGAAAGGGAAGTTAAACAAATGGAGCAGCAGATAGAGGGGGTCAGAATGGGGGTAGAAACCAAACTGGATGCTCACAGGGAGGAAATGGAGCAGATGAGGGTGGCATCTGGGCAGGAGATGCAAGTGATGGGAGAGGAGATCAGAAGAGGAGTGAGTGAGGAGGTCGGAGGAGTGCGCGAGGAGGTGAGGCACTGTAAGGAGCGCATGGAGAAAGAGGTGAGAAAGGGGACTGTAAAATTGCAAGGTGGTATAGAGGAGTTGACGCTGGGAGTAGAACAACTGACAGTGGGACAAAAGGAGTTGGGGGACCAGGTAAAGAAGAACACAGCGGTAATAGAGGGTTTAAAATCGACACAGAAGGAGATGAAAAAGGACGTAGGGGTAATTAAAAAAGAGTGTCAGACGGTACATGAGGACCTGACGAGGAAAATGGACAAGGTGGTAGAGGTAATGGAGGTTAAAGAGCGGGAGGTGCGGGAGCACATAGAAAAAAATAAAGTGGAGTTAGAGGAAGAACTTAAAGGGGCGCACGAAGAGATGAAGGAGATGAAGCAAAAATTAGAAGAAGTGGAAGAAGGGATGAGCGAAATTAAGAAGCGACGGAGAGAGGATGAGAAAGAGATAAAGGAGGAAGTAAAAGAATTGGTCCAGAGTCTGTGTTCGGATCGTGATGATGTGCTCATTAACCGGATGAGGGATTCGCAGGTGATGGAGGAGAAGCGAAGAGGAAGAGGACCCGGTGTAAGTGGTGACCAATATGGTCGTGCGTATGATGCGCCAGGGGATTTAATGAGCTTGGGGGTCGAGATGGACCCGGGTGTTCGTGAGAGGCCACTGGTGAAGTGTGCGAAAGGTCTGGTGTGCGAAAAAGGAGGTGTGCGAGAATGTCCGACCATGGGGTGTGTGAGGAAAAAGTGCGTGCCAAGGAGTGAGTGTGCTGGCGGGAGTGAGTCGGTCGTAGCGCGTGTGCGAGGGAGCACATGGAAGCGTGGTGTGGTGAGTGTTACAGAGGGTGTAACGGGAGAGTGTGCGCGAGAAAGGTGTGTGACCGACAGGTGCATGAGGAAAGAGTGCGCTGTCAGAAGTAAGGAAGAGTGTCCACCTGTGGTGAGTGTTACAGAGGGTGTAACGGGAGAGTGTGCGCGAGAAAGGTGTGTGACGGACAGGTGCATGGGGAAAGAGTGTGCTGTCAAGAGTAAGGGTGAGTGCGCTGTCAGGAATGGAGGTGAAAGTAGTGAGAGTGACATGGAGCGTGAGTTAGTTGTGACAGGTGAGCGAGGATGTACACCTGGGATGGAAGGATGCACACCTGGAATGGTAGAGCGTGAGTGGGAATGCACGCTGGAGGTGGTGGTGAGGCACGTGGTTGGGTGTGCGAATGAGAGCACACCTGTGATTGTCACAGAGGAGGTGACTGAGGAGGGGGCGCGAAGAGGTGTTTTGGTGAGGTGTGCGAGCAACGAATGTGTGCCAAGGTGTTCGGTGGTCAGGTGTGTGACCAAGGCTGTGAGTGGAATGGGTGTACCTGGGTGTGTAAGGAAAGGTACGAGGAGCATGGGCACGGCTGGATGTGTGAGCAAGGAACGGGCTGCGGGGTGTAAGCATGCAGGTGAAGCATCGACGTTACACGGGTTAGAGGTTAGAGCGACTTTTAGCCGAAGCGGGCCCTCGGTGCGTGCCGGGCCTCGCTTTGAACGGCCGCGTCCAGGCTCCACTAGGCGGAGCTGGCAGCCCGATAGAAAGGGTCGTCATGGCGACCACTTTTTGGTGAGACGTGCCGGCAGGTCGAGAGCGGGACATTGGATGGCTCCGTGCCGAGATGGTGCGTGGGATCTCGGCACGGGTAAGCCCCCGTCCCTGCACCGAGTGCCGGACGCATTCAGCCGCTGGCACAAAACAACCAGCATCCATTGCTTGGCTTTACGAAGCCGGGCTTTGGACAGGGATTGGCGCACCGAGAGGTATTAGTGAGGAGACTGGGTGATGAGGTTAGTGTTTTGGACCCAAAATTAGAGAAAAACAAAATTTGATGATTGGCAAGGGATTGGCAGTAGTGATTGGCAGATGATGGGTAGTGATTGGCAAATTTTTGATTAGTTGAAATTTGATGTGCAAAATTGGTAGTGAGAGGCCCCCGATGTGGTGGGATGGCATCCTTGCCACCCTTCCCATGTGGGGGGCAAAGGAGCAATAGCTTATGGGGTGTATGGCAGTGAAAACTAGCCCGGGGGGGTTAGGATATGGTGTGTAGGGATCTAGCGAGGATTGACATTAGGTGACGATAAGGTTAGTTAGTGACTGATACCTGTAGTGGGGACGCAGGTAGATTAGAGTGGATGATAATGACGAGGGAGCGCAATAGTTTAAAGGGACGACTGGGAAGCGCAAGTTTCAGAAGGGAGTAGTTAGCTGGGATGATGCCGTGTGTGTGAGGATGGAACAGGTGTGATTGCACAGGTGTGCAATTGGACAGGTGTGTGGAGCAGTGTATGAGTAGTGAGTGTGTGGATCAGCGCGAATGCGCTTGGGGAGAGAAGGGTGCAGGTGGCACCAGGTGTGAGAGCACAGGGTGCAAGTACAGGTGTGTGGAGAGAGTTGGAGTAAGTGGTGCGGAGTGGTGTGCATGGTGCGAGGGTGTGGATGGGGGAAGAGTGGACCCCCTTTCACGAGTACCCGGGGCGGGTAGTGTAAGTGTTAGGTAGAGGGTACAGGAAAATTGTGGTTGGATATTGGCATTTGTGGTGCGGTTGCAGAATGGTGTTGTGAATGGGTGCATTAGTGTTGTGGAAATGGCTGGGCGTGTAGCCTGTTAGTGTGTGTAGTTGGTTGGGCACTCCACCACTGTGAGGATGTCGGCCAGGTGAGGCCGCAGGTGGGCTCTGGGAGCCGGTAGAGTTGTGGATGGGGCCCGAGGATCCGGAGGATGGACCCGGGTAGCCCAGTGCCAGAGAGGGCACCGAGTGGGGAGAGTGCCAGAGGGCCTTCCCCAGGTAGTTAGGTTAGGGCAAGGAGCAGGTAAGCTCGGAGGCAACTGCAGTGGTGGAGGTGTGCAGGTGGGTAGACCCACTGGGAGAGGTACACGCCGCAGCCCAGAAATTGTGCGAGGGCACCGGGAGATGAATCGGGGGAGTGAGACCCCAAATTGAAGAGCACCACAGTTTGGCCAATGGGAATTGGTTTTTAGAACCCATAGTGTAAGAGGGCCAATGGTTTGGCCGGAGAAAGACCCCGGGTAGTGTAAAGTTGTTAAAGTCATTTAGGAAATAGTTAGGATTAATGAACCTGTCGCACCATACGCAGCCACTTACCCGTGGTGATGATGATGACTCCACACCTGTGTTTTCTTTGTTTGTGTTGCAGAAATGAGAATTGCTGTTGGATTTGTGAGACGCATCACGACGTGGATGAGACATTGGGGTGATTCCATCTCTCCCTCCCTAGGAGGGACTGATGATGAATTGGTGATGGCAAATTTTGATGTTGAGTTGGAGATGGCAAATTTTGATGAGAGTTGAAAATGGCAAATTTGATTGGTTAGGAGGGAGAGAAGACGAATTTGGTATATGGGAGGAACGGGGAAGACAGTAGGGATGTTTGTTGATTTGTAAAGTAGATGTTTATGGGTAGTGTTGTGTTTTATGGATACAGTAAGGGGTAAGGGAGGGGCCATGTAGGTTACCTGGTGGGGGGGGGGGCGTACGATAGGAACGTACCTGTCTCACCTGGTTCCCATGTGCCCCCAGGGTGCATCACCTTACATTGCGTGCACTTTTGCGCCCTTACCACCTTGCTCACTTGTCTTGTTTTTGTCTCCCACCTCCGAGGATCTGGCTTTGGGGTAGAGAGAGAGGAGAGAGAGGTGCTGGCGACGCAGTTGTGGGCCTGCACTTTCGCTGCTTGCTGCCTGGATCGATACACCATATGGACCGCAATGTTTGTGGCCACCCGCAATGGACCGCAGCTCTTTTGCGGCCAAGCACCACCCGTGGAAGGACCTATGGGTCAACGTGGCACCTATGCCATACAGGTGAACCACTTTTAGTTAACACCAAGTGCACCACAAGAAGAGCAAGAGACACCTGCAGGGTTAGGGGTTGTTGAAGTTATTTTTATTCCAAGGAACAATGGTGACTGCACCGATTGGTGGTGGGGTGGTGCTGTTGATGCTCAGGGAAGGGTGCTCTGCACGTTATTAAAGGCCGTCGGCCACAGAGCACTCGTGGGTTGGTGTATCGATGTTGGCAAGCGCGCTCTCTCTATGCATAACATCTGCATGTGTTCCTCCAAAAACAGGTCCTGGATCGTAGTGTAGATATCAGCGTAATCTTGTAAATAATGCTCCCTACCGGCTGTATGTTTAGTTTGAGAATTCTTTCCGGATTCGGTTATCCTGTGGGTGTGGTTCTGTGAGGAGAAGGGTGCAACGTCGCAGGGGGACATATTTACTCATTTGTGAATATCAGTAAAACTGTCGCACTCAGGGTAGAGTTAATAGTAGAGGGAACTACATTGCGTGCCACACTAAAGTAGGTAAAAATTTATCGGGTCGGGACGCCCCGAGGGTAGAGAAGGGTGCAATGTTGCGAATATGGAATTTGGCCTCCATATCCGCTTGTAAATATTCCCCTATTTTCTCCGATACTCCCCAACTCTCCCTTACCCCATTCCCTAGTCCCATTGTCTGTAAACAACACCCATTAGAGCCGATCTTCCCCTTCATCCCCCCATTAAATGTCGTGCCCAGGTCCCCCGCACCACACGTAGACAATTATAGGACATCTTGCTAGTTATTCTTAATCTATGTCAGTTAAGGACTTGTTTCCATTAATTATGACTCTTCGTTGCACCAGAATGTGATTATATGGCACCTGTTAGGAAGTTTAGGACCTCCCCATACCTCTCCGCATCTCTTCCCCATGAAGAAGCGCCAACTACAACAACAACAACAAAAGAGGGGGGCGGCGCGGTGACGGCATGGGGAGTGGGCGTCCTCCTTCCGGCTCGGTTAGCCGCCATTGACCACGCGCTCCACGGGGTTACCACGAAGGGGCTCCCTGTCGGCTCCTCGTCAAGGGCGGAGCCTGGTAAACCCCCCCGCACCCAATAAGAAGGGCGGACCGATTCCATCTGGGCGGAGCTAACGAGCCGAGGGCGTGTCACTCCCCGCCGGATATACGCAGCCGCTTGCCGGACGTGACGTGAGATGCGCCCCGAGCTTGGAAGGACAAGACGCCACCCTCCCGAGCGCTGAGCGACCTCCCCGGCATCTCCACCAAAGTCGCGACCCACGAGCGCTGAGCGACCTCCCCGCATCTGCTGGACACCACCGTACGTGATTCTGTCCCTGAGCCAGGTGCACCTGAGCCATCGACTGCCGCTTTCCTTGCCATCAAATCCCGTGTGAGTCAGCGTTGTCCCGTTTATCTGTGGTCTGTCTAGGGTTAATATAAGAGTGTGTCTAAGTGCCTGTCTTCCTATGCTGTCCCTCTTGTAGTTGTAATCTAACCTTTTTCCGTACGAATATACTTGAGAACTGAACCCCTGGTGTCGTATTGTGTCATTATAATCCAGCCGGGTGTCTTCTTTTTCTTATTGAGCCAGCATAGCGCGATTAGTCAACCCCGGGTGCAATCGGGGTAACTTGTACGGATACGGCGGCCATCCCGCTCGGCCCACCATACCATCAAAGTCGTATCTGTAACAATATATATCTATCTATCTGGAGAAAGCATTCGATAGGGTTCCACGTGAAGTAGTGACATGGGCATTCAGGAAGTTAGGAGTGGAGGAATGGTTGATCAGAGTAGTGATGACAATGTACAAAAGAGCGCGCACAGCTGTAAGGACGAAGGACGGGAACAGTGGTGAGTTTGAGGTAAAGGTGGGAATGCATCAGGGGTCGGTACTAAGTCCACTACTATTTGTAGCTGTGATGGAGGTGCTGGCTTGGAACGTAAAGGAGGGTTTACCGTGGGAGTTGTTGTCTGCAGATGATCTGGTGTTGATTGCAGAAAGTATGGATGGACTGAAGGAGAAGATGAACAAGTGGAAGGAATGTATGGAGACAAAAGGTCTGAAGGTGAATATCGGAAAAACGAAGGTGATGGTAAGTGGTAAAGCATGTGGTGAGGTGGAAAGAACTGGGAAGTGGCCATGTGCTGTGTGCAGGAAGGGTGTCGGAGTGAACTCCATTCAATGTACAATGTGCGCTGAGTGGGTTCATCAAAAATGTAGTGGTTTGAGAGGGTCATTAACCAGTGTGGCAGCTACATTCAAGTGTAAGGTGTGCACACAGGGAGCTGCAGATGGAGGAAATGTTGAGTTGAATCTTTGAGATGGCGTGAAGCTGGAAGGTGTGAAAACATTTTGTTACCTAGGAGACATGCTGAATAGAGAAGGTGGATCAGACTCTGCAACGGTTGCTAGATTGAGATGTGCATGGAAGAAGTTTCGGGAACTGAGTGGCGTGCTGATGAGGAGGAGAGTGTCGCTGAAGCTGAAGGGAAAGGTGTATGCTGCATGTGTGAGAAGTGTTATGATTTATGGGAGCGAGACATGGGTAATGAACGTAGAGCAGCAACGAAGGCTGGAAAGGGTGGAAATGCGAATGGTTCGGTGGATGTGCGGAGTATCGTTGAGAGAGAGGAAGACAAATGATGAATTGCGAAAGATGATGGGAATGGAGCCTGTGATGGATGCTGTGAAGAGAAACAGGTTGAGATGGTTTGGTCATGTGTTGAGGAAGGATGAAAGTGACTGGTTGAGAAGAGTGATGGAAATGAATGTAGAAGGAAGTAGAGGACGGGGAAGACAGAGAAAGACTTGGCTAAAGATGGTCGAAGAAGAAATGCGGGCAAGGGGGTTAACAAGGGGAGATACAGAAAATAGGGCAAAATGGAGAAGATTGTCATGGGGACCGCAAGGCTAACCCCCGCTCTTGCAGGCAAAATGGCTTTAAAATGCCTGTTGGTTGTTGTTTTATATATTTATATATATATATATATATATGCTCAGTAGCATTGGCAACAGGAAGATACAGGTGGCGACATGATCAGGTGCTGACGGTGGTGGTGCAGATGGTGCAACAAGAGGTGCTGAGATCGAGAGAGAGAAGAGTGGAGACGGAGACTGATGGGGCAGAGGTGTGGTTTGGCAAAGAGGGCCAAGTGGTAAGAGGTGGAAAGAGGAGGAGGTGGAAAGCAAGAGGGCTGTCAGATGCTTGTGATTGGCAGGTGGTGGCAGACCTAAAGCCACAATTGGTATTCCCAGAGGAGATCTGTGTGACAAGGTTGCGGCCTGACATTGTCATGGTCAAGTGCAACAAGACAGGTCATCTTAGCGGAGTTGTCGGTACCTTGGGAAGAGAACATGGAGGAGGTGCACGAGAGGAAGAGAGGAAAGTACAGTGAGCTGGAGGCAGAGTGCCGGGAGAAGGGTTGGCGAGTTTCGTGTCAGCCATTTGAGGTGGGGTGTAGAGGGTATATTGGCAATTCCTTTTCTGCATTTCTTGCTAGGCTGGGAGTGTGTGGGACGGAAAGAAGGAGGATGTGTGACAAGGTGGCCCAGGTTGCCTTGAAAGGCTCATTTTGGATATGGAGGAAGTTTATGTTGGCACGTCGAACTGTGTAGGTTGGTTTTTTTTGGGGGGGGGTTTTATTATTATTATTATTGTTACCATTATTATTTCTTATTTTGTGTATATTAGTGAGTGGGTGAGGGTGTGTGTTTTTGCATGAATTAATTTTTGCATGAGTGTGTTTTTGTGTGTTGAGTGGTGTATGATGTAAGGGTAGGTGGTTGGTTGGTTGGTGTTGTGTGTGTATGTATGTGTGTGTATGTGTGTATGAATGATCTGGTGTGTTTTGTTGGTGAGTGGTGAAGGGTATAAAGGTGGGTGTTTGAGTGTTCCACCATGTTTGTTTGGTGCTGTGGATTCTGGATGTGGAGGTGTTGTTGTTGTTGTTCGCACTGGCTGGGGGTGGGGGTATGTACGCATAAGGGTGTAGTTGCTGCATGTGGATGTGCCCCTGCTGGCCCACCTTAGCTGACCGTATCGAGGTTGAAGGGCCGAAACGGGATGATGCTGAGGACCTCGACTGAGGACCCGGTCAGTGCGGCACACTTGTGACCAGGTGTGTTTTGAACTATAATATATATATATATATATATACATATATATATATATATATATATATATATATATATATATATTATATATATACATATATATATATATATATATATATATATTATATATATACATATATATATATATATATATACATATACATATATATACATATACATATATATACATATACATATATATATATATATATATATATATATACATATACATATATATACATATACATATATATATATATATATATACATATATATATATATACATATATATATATATATATACATATACATATATATACATATACATATATATATATATATATATACATATATATATATATACATATATATATATATATATACATATATATATATATATATATATACATATATATATATATATACATATATATATATATATATATATATATATATATATATATATATATGTATATACATATGTATATATATATACATATATATATATATATATATATATATATATATACATATATATATACATATATATATACATATATATATACATATATATATATATATATATATATATATATATATATATATATATATCGGGATTTAAATTTAATTCTAAAATTGATCCAGACGTCTATTCTCTTTCAAACATTCAAACCGACAGAGGTAGTTATTAATCACAGCATCTGTAGAATTTTCACCCTTTTACTCAACTCCGTTTCGCTGTTATTTGGTGGAGCAAAAAGTCAACTGAGCTTTGTAGATATTTAGATATTTCAAAAAGTTGTGGATATAAAAATATATATAACCACCTTTAGAGGCCATTTTTCCCCGCAAAGCGGGGGTTGGCCTTTTTCGGGAACCGTGGTTGTTGTTGTTTTTTGGTCCCCTTTTTTGAAGCAATGTTTTACGGCCGGATGCCCTTCCTGACGCCAACCCTTTTTGCCGCCTTTAACGACAAACAGGGAATTACCAGTGAACTGGTACTCAATTAGCTGACCTCGGAAGGATGACAGGCTGAGTCAACCCCCCTGGCGTTAATTCAGCGATCGACCGGGATTCGAACCCAGGATCCTAAGATCTTAAGCCGGCACCCTAGCCGCTAGCCCAACACCAGGGTTATGAGTTATGTGGATGAGTTATGACAAAACTTGGTGAATGAGTTGGTTCGGTGACAAGAACAAGTTGATTTGATTTTGGTTGAGATCCAGATCCAGATCCGGTCTATCAGTGGGATACAAAAAACGTAACCTGTTCAGCCTGGTGGAGGTATGCACTCTACAGAGTGCCGTTCTTGTTTCTTCTCTTTTCTCTTGTGCTACATCTGGCTTTTCACTTCAGCTAGATATTTTGGATTGGATACAATTCAATCTGTTTCTGCTGTCGCTGGTCTTTTCACACATCATAGCAGAGTTGAAGCATGCTGAGAAAGAGATGTCTCTTCAATAGATTAGACCTACTTGATAACCTTAACACACATTTGAATTTGAAAGGCCAGCAGAGGCTATAGATCTTATGAAAGCAAATTATTTCAGAGATATCATCACGTCGGGTGGAAAACACAAGTGGCGATGAATCCAGTAATGTAATGACATCCAAATCAGAAAGTTGTGCATCTTAAACGATGAAGACGTTGTCATATACATCATCAGCTTCATTTCTTTAATGGGCTGTGGCCAACTTTGGATGGGCTTCATGTCAATGTGACCTTATTTAACTGCAGATGCTGTCCCAAGGTGTTGAGTGGCAGCCTGCAGGCACCACCTTGTAGTTTGCTAATGAAGGCAAGCAGAGGATTTGTGGTTGAAATATGTAAATACCACACACATTGTGTCTTCCTGATGGAGAGGCGACTCCCATTATGCAATAATTGTCTTCATAATACTCGGATGTGCTGGCGGACTTTAATGTTAACATCAACCAGACAATCCGATAAGCAGCAAATACCACCGAGTATTGTTCTTCTGCACTTCCAACTCGTGTTCTTGGCCTTTTATTTATAATTGTCTCTGCGGAAGCGAAGTCAAGCCATTAGCAAAATGTCCACCATTCCCTTTTGGAATTACTGCACACTGCAACCTTTGGAGAAGGTCCACGGTAGTGCCCTTTGGAGATCCCTGCCGGGATTGATGGTTCGTTTTGATGGAGAATTTTCTGTCTGTGAAATCCATCCTTCGTGTTTTGAGTGGTTAATCCATTCATTCTGCTAATATTATATTACTGATGAAAACATTAAAATAGAAATTGGAGTGTCCAGGATTACTCATACACACAGTACACTTTTGTGGGCTACCAGGCAGAAGTGCCCTACTGCAATCTCGTACTAGTGATTTCTATCTCCATGAGGCTAACCGGTTTTTGGTTTAGACTTTAGAGGGTTTAGAGTTCATATAGTAGCTGCGTGTACAAACCACATGTAAACATGTAGACAAATACATGACAGCGCTGGACTTAACCTCAGAAAAACACAGCCAATGAGCTTAGGGGAAGTGACGTCACTTCCCAGAGCATTCTGGGTACCAGCAGCGCCATCTTTTATGACGTCACTTTTTCTTCATACAGCACTCAGTCAGGCAATTATAGAGAAATTTCCACCTCCCAATGGAAGCCAACCTATTGAGTTTGTCCATGCTCTATACTCTGCATTCTGAGCTTCAAGCGAGGAAGTAGCACGTACTATTTTTAAAATCTTTGCTTGACTTGGCTGGGGTCGGAATCTCACTGCTGACCTTCCAGGCTCAGAGGGGATGCTCCAATCATGATGTTCCAATCAGATCATGATGCTCTGGACTCAAAGCGGACATTCCAATCACTATGTCTGGCACAACTCAACCCTCATACTCGCAGATTAGTGTCTCCTCCCCTATTCCTTTCCTGCTCATTAATCTCCTGGCATTTGTGTCCTACTGTGTCCTCATAGCTCCACTGCCAGTTTATTGTCTTCACTTGCGACATGTCGCAGGTCTATCTACAAGATATTCGCGTTGTTGTTGTTGTAATTGTGGTTCTTGTTCGGGGTCGATTTTTGAAATGTGCACCCATTGGTTGGACAAGCAGCATTCGAGCGAGTCAGAGCTCGCCTTACTGCAGACACGGTACTCGCACATTACGAACCTTCACGTCCTCTCATTCTGGCGTGTGGCAGCTCATCGTATAACATCGGTGCCGTCTTGTCTCAGGTAATGAGTGACGGTGCTGAGCTTCCGGTGTGCTTTGCGTCACGTGGTCCGCCAGCTGCAGAGCAGAATTTTGCTCAGATTGAACGTGAAGCACTGAGTTTGGTATGGGACGTGTGGAAATTTTGTCAGTACTTGATAGTTTGGCATTTTCTCCTACAAACTGATCATCAGCCACTTCAGTTCTTGTTTAATCCTCAGAAAGGCATTCCAGTCACTACCGCTGCTCAACTACAGAGATCCTGGAAGTCGGTCATGCGCGTGAATATGTAGTGACGTCACGGGGCAACGCGCCGCCATCTTGGTTTGGGAGAAATTGCGCGAAAGTTGGCGCAAACCGATCATCGCGGCAAAAAACTAGTTTTAGTGTGTTAGTTGTAAGTTGTCATGACATACCAGTACTCAGATGAATTGCCCCCGGAGGCGCAGCACAATAATCGACCCTGAACTTGGTGAAAAATGGACATTGGACACTGGGGATTTTGAAAAATCAACACTGGATTGTGGGCCCCTTCCAGGGCCCTCCTAATGTAATCGCTATGTGGCGCCACTGCCCAAAAGGGACTAGTCTGTATTTCAAATGCGCATGTCGACCTTGGCAGTGAATGCTAAAATGGCACAAACACCGGAATATTTACAAGAGCTCACAATAATAGTCATTATTATATGATGGATGAAGACTCTCTATTCATTGCGTCATTCCATAAAACACGGTATTTTGCATCTACACGCATGCCTGGCCAATATTTCAATATTGGCCAGAGCCTGGCAGAGGACAATATTCACCCTAAATATTGGTCAGGCATGGGCGTGGCCTGTGCACGACCACATACATGTAGGCCTACTATAGGGAGTAGCGCAGTTTGGGTTTGTCTGTGATTATTGTAGCCATTATCATTGCCTTCATCCATCATAATAATTATGGAAATATTGTTTGAGTTTTTGGCCAATGCGCGTTATGTTGTCCCGAGGAATATTCAGCCCTCGGGACAACATAACTGCGTATGGGCCTCAAACCCAAACAATATTTCCTTATTATAATCTGACTATAATCCACCAATACCCACATTGCTAAGGTCAATCACTGACATTTGTTTAGTGAGATTCCAAGCACTATTAATATACCTCCATGTCAACAAACCCAATAATTGTATCCCAGAGTCTGCTTCGAAGTGCCAGGAAATGGTATCTAAGAGTTATTTTTTCAGGTTACTGTAATTTACCATAATTATTGTAGCTAATCTGAGCCACTGCCTAATCTGAGCCATAGTGCCATATCTGCATTCCTTAAAATTGTGACAAAGAACACTCACCACTAGCACTTGACTGCCTGGATGCTCTCTCGTAGCGTTGCATCTTCTCGGCAGATTGGTCAGCACGTCCACTTGTGTCAGCTGGCTGTAGAAACAGTGACGGGACAAAGTCGGGATGGGTTGGATTGTCCACCTTTTCCCCTGTAGAAAGGACAGTGTAAGTCCATGCACATGCAATCCATATGTTTACTATATTTTTGAAACAATCATTGGGCAAACACTGAGCACTCCTATTGGGTTCGCCTACAGCCTGAACCCCCCCCCCCTCCCCCTCCTAGACATAGTGATTGATACTGACTGACACTGACACACACACGTGTACAGTATGTCACACTCACAGTGGGTCCTAAAATCCTGTTCTTCCGCTCTTTCACTCCCTCTCTCTGTTCTCTTCACCCTCTCTTTTGCTCAAGGTCATCTTCCATCTGCTTGGAAATCTGCCAACATCACCGCTTTGCACAAAAAAGGTGCAAAAACAGATCCCAGCAACTACAGACCAATCAGCCTTCTCCCAATTATCAGCAAAGTCATGGAATCCATCATTGCTTCAGATATGAAATCTTTCCTCTTCTCCAATGTCTTGATCTCTGATCATCAATTTGGTTTCAGACCTGGACACTCTACTCTGGACATGCTGCTTCTGCTTTCTCAACAATGGATGGAGGTCCTCAATGCCAAACAGGAAATTAGAGCAGTCTCCCTTGACATATCACGTGCCTTCGATACGGTCTGGCACCCCGCTCTGCTCACCAAACTCTCCTCTTTTGGTATCAATGGAAATCTCCACGCATGGCTGGCGGACTTCCTCTCTAGTCGTAGTCAACGTGTGGCCCTGAATGGGTTTCTCTCATCTCCTCTTCCTGTTCAGGCTGGAGTTCCACAAGGCAGTGTTCTGGGCCCTGTGCTTTTTCTGGTCTTCATCAATGATCTCTCTGACTCTCTTGAAAATCCTCTGTATCTCTTTGCTGATGACTCTACTCTCTGTCGCTCCATTCTTCATCCCTCAGATTGGCAGTCTGCTGCCTCCTCACTCTCTGCAGACCTGGACAAAATCACAGACTGGGCAAACAAGTGGAACATGTCTTTCAATCCTGACAAATCTCACACTCTTACGATGTCTCTCCGAAAAGACCGACTGGACAACCCTCCCATCCACTTTCTGAATAATCCTCTCCAAGAAATTCTGTCACTCAAGCTTTTGGGTCTCACTATCTGCCATGATCTTTCCTGGGAAAACCACATTTCAAATCTGGCCTCCAAAGCCAGTCGCCGACTGGGCATCCTCCGTCGTGCAAAGTCCTTCCTTGGCACACCTGAGCTCCTCACCACATACAAGGCTTTCATCCGCAGCTCAATGGAATACTGCTCTCCCCTCTGGGCTGGTGCTCCTGCCTCACACCTAGCTCGTCTTCACGCTGTTGAAACCAAAGCATTCAGAATCATTGGAATCTCCCGCGATGAAGCTAACTCCAAGGGCCTCTCACTCACTCACCGCAGGCAGGTTGGTGGTCTTTCCATCTTCTACCGACTCCTCTCTGGCCTTGCCCCCCCAGCTCTCTCTGGGCTCTGTCCCGCAAATATTCCTACAGGTCGCACAAGATCTGCCTGCAACCCTCTTATGGTCAAACTGCCAAAATCAAGACTCTCTGCTCACCTTCACTCCTTCATTCCTCTCTTCTCGCGCCTCTGGAACAAACTCCCTTACTCTCTTCAATCCCACTCCACCCTCCAGGTCTTTAAAACTGCTGTTCACCACCATCTCTTATCTTCCCCCATCCAAAACCTTGATCTTTTCTACCCCCGCTAATTTCACCCCAATTCCACTTTTTTGAAATACCAACTTCTGTCCTGGAAGTCCTTGGTGTCCTTGTGTTTTATACTTCTCCCTCCACCCCCCCCCCCCTTCCCACGCCTCCTCCCCCCAAGCCCTCTCCCTTCCACACATCTCCCTGCTCTCAAATGTTGTGTTTGTGTGCTTCCCCTTCTCTCCCCATCTTGTTTTCCGCTCCCTCTTTTTGTGCGTTTTGTTTGTCTGGTTGATTTGTTTGTGAAGTAAATGTTAGCTCTTTCACGAGCCTCGATTCAGTATACAAAAAAAAAAAAAAAAGGTGGTGACAGTGGACCGGGTCGATCCACCCACTCATGCCCCCCCCCCGCCCCCTCTATGACGACCACACAATAAATCAGCGTTTAATTGTAATAGGCTAACTGTCATCTCGAGTATGCCAAGCCTTGCCCGGCCGAAGCAGTAGCAGTTGTCAGGTTGCACTTACCTGTGATAAAATTGATCGAGCACACATAGTCATGGGGGGGGGGGGGGTGTGTGACCAGCGACCAGAGCTGGCCGAGTTGGAACCTTCCAGAGGTGGTAAAACGGCTCGACTGATGGCAGAAAGCCATTTCTGGCGTCTCACCGGGTCCTGAGGTATCTCATAAAACTGGCGCTTTGGATTCTTCAGTTTGTTGGCTGTGCAGCCGACAATACAGCAGCTTTTCGGCATTTTGCGGTTTCAAACTGTGATAACACGTGCGAATGGCGCCCAATGTTTTCCCCAATTCCAAGATGGCGGCGCCGCGGTGCGTAGCTGTGACGTCACGCCGACTAACAGAATGGTGTCTTGTCCTCCGCTGTGGGCAGGCCAAGTTAGACATGTGTTACAGATACGACTTTGATGGTATGGTGGGCCGAGCGGGATGGCCGCCGTATCCGTACAAGTTACCCGATTGTGCCCGAATGTTGACTAATCGCGCTACGCTGGCTCAATAGGAAAGAAAAAGAAGACACCCGGCTGGATTACAATCACACAATACGACACCAGGGATACGGTTCTCAAAGGTTGTTATTACAATTGCGGAAGGTTTAGATTACAGGGACAAGAGGGAAACATAGGAAGGTGGGCACTTAAACACACTTATATTATCCCCGGACAGACGACAGGTAAACGCGGGACAAGGCTCACTCACACGGGGTTTGATGGCCAGGAAAGCGGGTAGCGATCGCTCCAGGTGCACCTGGCTCAGGGACAGAATCACGTACGGTGGTGTCCAGAGATGCGTGAAGGTATCACAGCGCTTGTGGGTCGCGACTTTGGTCTCAAGCTGGGGAGGTCGCTCAGCGCTCGGGAGGGTGGCGTCTTTTCCTTCCAAGCTCGGGGCGCATCTGACGTCACGTCCGGCGCGGGGCCGCGTATATCCGGCGGGGAGTGACACGCCCTCGGCTCGTTAGCGCCGCCCCAGATGGCATCGGCCCATGGCTTCTCATTGGGTGCGGGGGTTACCGGCTCCGCCCTTGACGAGGGGCCGACAGGGAGCCCCTTCGTGGTAACCCCGTGGAGCGCGTGGTCAATGGCGGCTAACCGAGCCGGAAGGAGGACGCCCACTCCCCATGCCGTCACCGCGCCGCCCCCCTCTTTTGTTGTTGTTGTTGTAGTTGGCGCTTGAGATGATGGGAAGAGATGCGGGGAGGTATGGGAAGGTCCTAAACTCCTACTGGTGCCATATCATCACATTCTGGTGCAACGAAGAGTCATAATTAATGGAAACAAGTCCTTAACTGACATAGATTAAGAATAACTAGCAAGATGTCCTATAATTGTCTACGTGTGGTGCGGGGGACCTGGGCACGACATTTAATGGGGGAATGAAGGGGAAGATCGGCTCTAATGGGTGTTGTTTACAGACAATGGGACTAGGGAATGGGGTAAGGGGAGAGTTGGGGAGTATCGGAGAAGATAGGGGAATATTTACAAGCGGATATGGAGGTCAAATTCCATATTCGCAACATTGCACCCTTCTCTACCCTCGGGGCGTCCCGACCCGATAAATTTTTACCTACTTTAGTGTGGCACGCAATGTAGTTCCCTCTACTATTAACTCTACCCTGAGTGCGACAGTTTTATAGATATTCACAAATGAGTAAATATGTCCCCCTGCGACGTTGCACCCTTCTCCTCTCAGAAACACACCCACAGGATAACCGAATCCGGAAAGAATCCTCAAACTAAACATACAGCCGGTAGGGAGCATTATTTACAAGACTACGCTGATATTTACACTACGATCCAGGACCTGTCTTTGGAGGAACACATGCAGATGTTATGCATAGAGAGAGCGCGCTTGCCAACATCGATACACCAACCCACGAGTGCTCTGTGGCCGACGGCCTTTAATAACGTGCAGAGCACCCTGTCCCAGCATCAAAAGCACCACCCCACCACCAATCGGTGCAGTCACCATTGTTCATTGGAATAAAAATAACTTCAACAACCCCTAACCCTGCAGGTGTCTCTTGCTCTTCTTGTGGTGCACTTGGTGTTACTTAAAAGTGGTTCACCTGTATGGCATAGGTGCCACGTTGACCCATAGGTCCATCCCCGGGTGGTGCTTGGCCGCAAACGAACTGCGGTCCATCGTGGGTGGCCACAAACATTGCGGTCCATATGGTGTATCGATCCCGGCAGCAAGCAGCGAAAGTGCAGGCCCACAACTGCGTCGCCAGCACCTCTCTCTCCTCTCTCTCTACCCCAAAGCCAGATCCTCGGAGGTGGGAGACAAAAACAAGACAAGTGAGCAAGGTGGTAAAGGCGCAAAAGTGCACGCAATGCAAGGTGATGCACACTGGGGGCACATGGGAACCAGGTGAGACAGGTACGTTCCTACCGTACGCCCCCCCCACCAGGTAACCTACATGGCCCCTCCCTTACCCCTTACTGTATCAACAAAACACAACACTACCCATAAACATCTACTTTACAAATCAACAAACATCCCTACTGTCTTCCCCGTTCCTCCCATATACCAAATTCGTCTTCTCTCCCTCCTAACCAATCAAATTTGCCATTTTCAACTCTCATCAAAATTTGCCATCTCCAACTGAACATCAAAATTTGCCATCACCAATTCATCATCAGTCCCTCCTAGGGAGGGAGAGATGGAATCACCCCAATGTCTCATCCACGTCGTGATGCGTCTCACAAATCCTCACAGCAATCTCATTTCCTGCAACAAACAAAGAAAACACAGGTGTGGAGTCATCATCATCACCACAGGCAAGTGGCTGCGTATGGTGCGACAGGTTCATCAATCCTAACTATCTCCTAAATGACTTTAACAACTTTACACTACCCGGGGGCTTTCTCCGGCCAAACCATTGGCCCTCTTACACTATGGGTTCTAAAAACCAATTCCCATTGGCCAAACTGTGGTGCTCTTCAATTTGGGGTCTCACTCCCCCGATTCATCTCCCGGTGCCCTCGCACAATTTCTGGGCTGCGGCGTGTACCTCTCCCAGTGGGTCTACCCACCTGCACACCTCCACCACTGCAGTTGCCTCCGAGCTTACCTGCTCCTCACCCTAACCTAACTACCTGGGGAAGGCCCTCTGGCTCTCTCCCCACTCCGTGCCCTCTCTGGCACTGGGCTGCCCGATCCACACCCGGGATCCTCAGGCACCCACTCACAACTACCGGCTCCCAGAGCCCACCTGCGGCCTCACCTGGCCGACATCCTCACAGTGGTGGAGTGCCCAACCAACTACACACACTAACAGGCTACACG
Source organism: Myxine glutinosa (assembly GCF_964187855.1). Lineage (NCBI taxonomy): Eukaryota > Metazoa > Chordata > Myxini > Myxiniformes > Myxinidae > Myxine > Myxine glutinosa. Next base: position 159,184 of record NW_027616863.1, on the reverse strand, counting down.
CCCAGCCATTTCCACAACACTAATGCACCCATTCACAACACCATTCTGCAACCGCACCACAAATGCCAATATCCAACCACAATTTACCTGCACCCTCTACCTAACACTTACACTACCCGCCCCGGGTGCTCGTGAAAGGGGTCCACTCTTCCCCCATCCACACCTTCGCACCATGCACACCACTCCGTACCACTCACTCCAACTCTCTCCACACACCGGTACCTGCACACCTGTGCTCTCACACCTGGTGCCACCTGCACCCTTCTCTCCCCAAGCGCATTCGCGCTGATCCACACACTCACTACTCATACACTGCTCCACACACCTGTCCAGTTGCACACCTGTGCAATCACACCTGTTCAATTCTCACCTGTTCAATCCTCACACACACGGCATCATCTCAGCTAACTACTCCCTTCTGAAACTTGCGCTTCCCAGTCGTCCCTTTAAACTATTGCGCTCCCACGTCATTATCATCCACACTAAACTACCTGCGTCCCTACTACAGGTATCAGTCACTAACTAAACTTAACGTTACCTACTGTCATCTTCGCTAGATCCCTACACACCATATCCTAACCCACCCGGGCTAGTTTTCACTGCCATACACCCCATAAGCTATTGCTCCTTTGCCCCACACATGGGAAGGATGGTGGATTTGCCATCCCACCACATCGGGGGTCTCTCACTATCAATTTTGCACGTCAAATTTCAACAAATTAAAAATTTGCCAATCACTGCCCATCATCTGCCAATCACTACTGCCAATCCCTTGCCAATCATCAAATTTTGTTTTTCTCTAATTTTGGGTCCAAAACACTAACCTCATCACCCAGTCGACTCACTAATACCTCTCGGTGCGCCAATCCCTGTCCAAAGCCCGGCTTCGTAAAGCCAAGCAATGGATGCTGGTTGTTTTGTGCCAGCGGCTGGATGCGTCCGGCACTCGGTGCAGGGACGGGGGCTTACCCGGGCCGAGATCCCACGCATCACCTCGGCGTGGAGCCATCCAATGTCCCGATCTCGACCTGCCGGAATGCCTCAACAAAAGGTGGTCGCCATGACGACCCTTTCTATCGGGCTGCCAGCTCCGCCTAGTGGAGCACGGACGCGGCCGTTCAAAGCGAGGCCCAGCACGCACCGAGGGCCCGATTCGGCTATAAGTCGTTCTAAACTCTATCCCGTCTAACGTCGATGCTTCACCTGGACGCTTACACCCCGCAGCCCGTTCCTTGCTCACACATCCAGCTGTGCCCATGCTCCTCGTACCTTTCCTTACACACCCAGGTACACCCATTCCACTCACAGCCTTGGTCACACACCTGACCACCGAACACTGTGGCACACATTCGTCACTCGCACACCTCACCAATACACCTCTTCGCGCCCCCTCCTCGGTCACCTCCTCTGTGACAATCACAGGTGTGCTCTCATTCGCACACCCAACCACGTGCCTCACCACCAACTCCAGCGTGCATTCCCACTCACGCTCTACCATTCCCGGTGTGCATCCTTCCATCCCAGGTGTACATCCTCGCTCACCTGTCACAACTAACTCACGCTCCATGTCACTCTCACTACTCTCACCACCATTCTTGACAGCGCACTCACCCTTACTCTTGACAGCGCACTCTTTCCCCATGCACCTGTCCGTTACACACCTTTCTCGCGCACACTCTCCCGTTACACCCTCTGTAACACTCACCACAGGTGGACACTCTTCCTTACTTCTGACAGCGCACTCTTTCCTCATGCACCTGTCCGTCACACACCTTTCTCGCGCACACTCCTGCGCACACTCTCCCGTCACACCCTCTGTAACACTCACCACAGGTGGACACTCTTCCTTACTTCTGACAGCGCACTCTTTCCTCATGCACCTGTCCGTCACACACCTTTCTCGCGCACACTCCTGCGCACACTCTCCCGTCACACCCTCTGTAACACTCACCACACCACGCTTCCATGTGCTCCCTCGCACACGCGCTACGACCGACTCATTCTCGCCAACACCCTCACTCCTTGGCACACACTTTTTCCTCACACACCCCAGAGTCGGACTTTCTCGCACACCTCCTCTTTCGCACACCAGACCTGTCACACACCTCACCAACGGCCTTTCACGAACACCCGGATCCAAACCAATCCCCAAGCTTTTTAAATCCCCTGGCGCATCATACGCACGACCATATTGGTCACCACTTACACCGGGTCCTCTTCCTCTTCGCTTCTCCTCCATCACCTGCGAATCCCTCATTCGGTTAATGAGCACATCACGATCCAAACACAGACTTTGGACCAATTCTTTTATCTCCTCTTTTATCTCTTTGTTATCCCCTCTCCGTCGCTTCTTAATTTCGCTCACCCCTTCTTCCACTTCTTCTAATTTGTGCCTCACCTCTTTTATTCCCCGGTACGTCTCCTCAAGCTCATCCTCTAAGGCTACCTTGACCGTTTCCATGTGCGTCCTCACCTGCCGGTCCTTCGTCTCCATTACCTCTATCACCTCGTCCAACCTCGTTGTCAGTCCCTCACGTACCATCTGACATTCCCTCTTTGTCGCTATCAAGTCGTTTTTAATTTCTTTTTGTGTCGCCTTTAAACCTCCTAATACCGCAGTGTTCCTTTGAACCTGCTCCACTAACTCCGTTTGTCCCACCGTCAGCTGCTCCACCTCCTGCGTCAGGTCCTCTATGCCCCCTTGTAACTTTACAGTCGCCTTTCTCACCTCCTTTTCCATGTGCTCCTCACAGTGCCTCACCTCCTCGCGCACTCCTCCAACTTCCTCACTCACTCCTCTTCTGATCTCTTCTCCCATCACTTGCATCTCCTGCCCAGATGCCACCCTCATCTGCTCCATTTCCTCCCTGTGAGCATCCAGTTTGGTTTCTACCCCCATTCTGACCCCCTCTATCTGCTGCCCCATTTGGTTAACTTCCCTTTCCGCTTGGTCCCTCATGTCCCTCAATTTGCCTTCCATACTGTTTTCTAACCCCTCTAACCCTTTTTGCATCCCTTCCATTTGATTCTCTTGAGCGGCCATTCTGTTTTCTACCCCCGTTAACCCATTTTTCACTTCTTTTATCCCGTTGTCTAACCCCTCAAAATTATTGTCTAACTTCCCAATTTTCTTGTCTAACTCCTCAAAATTATTGTCTAACTTCTCACCGGTACCCCTCGCTTCGTCCCTCATTACCCCCATTTGGCCCTCTATTCGTTCCATAAGGGCCCTCATTTGCAACATAAAAAGGTTCGGATCCACCAGGGGCGCTGCCACGGTCACGGGCGCGGTGACCAGCGAGGCGCCATTTTGCGCGTCTGCTACCCTCGCTGCTTCGCTCTCCTCACGTCCCTCAATTTGGTCCTGGACCGACCCTGCCTCACTCTCCCCTACCGGACCCCAGCCGTCTTGATCCGCCATAGCGCGACTTGCAAAATTCGAGTTTCGTAAAACAAAACAAATTTCGGCCGCTCCAAATTTTGACCAAATTTTTTTTTTCCTCTATTCGTTTTTTTTTTTTTTTTCCTTCAAAATTTGGTCGGGCCTCGAATCCCACTCCTGACACCAATTGTTACAGATACGACTTTGATGGTATGGTGGGCCGAGCGGGATGGCCGCCGTATCCGTACAAGTTACCCGATTGTGCCCGAATGTTGACTAATCGCGCTACGCTGGCTCAATAGGAAAGAAAAAGAAGACACCCGGCTGGATTACAATCACACAATACGACACCAGGGATACGGTTCTCAAAGGTTGTTATTACAATTGCGGAAGGTTTAGATTACAGGGACAAGAGGGAAACATAGGAAGGTGGGCACTTAAACACACTTATATTATCCCCGGACAGACGACAGGTAAACGCGGGACAAGGCTCACTCACACGGGGTTTGATGGCCAGGAAAGCGGGTAGCGATCGCTCCAGGTGCACCTGGCTCAGGGACAGAATCACGTACGGTGGTGTCCAGAGATGCGTGAAGGTATCACAGCGCTTGTGGGTCGCGACTTTGGTCTCAAGCTGGGGAGGTCGCTCAGCGCTCGGGAGGGTGGCGTCTTTTCCTTCCAAGCTCGGGGCGCATCTGACGTCACGTCCGGCGCGGGGCCGCGTATATCCGGCGGGGAGTGACACGCCCTCGGCTCGTTAGCGCCGCCCCAGATGGCATCGGCCCATGGCTTCTCATTGGGTGCGGGGGTTACCGGCTCCGCCCTTGACGAGGGGCCGACAGGGAGCCCCTTCGTGGTAACCCCGTGGAGCGCGTGGTCAATGGCGGCTAACCGAGCCGGAAGGAGGACGCCCACTCCCCATGCCGTCACCGCGCCGCCCCCCTCTTTTGTTGTTGTTGTTGTAGTTGGCGCTTGAGATGATGGGAAGAGATGCGGGGAGGTATGGGAAGGTCCTAAACTCCTACTGGTGCCATATCATCACATTCTGGTGCAACGAAGAGTCATAATTAATGGAAACAAGTCCTTAACTGACATAGATTAAGAATAACTAGCAAGATGTCCTATAATTGTCTACGTGTGGTGCGGGGGACCTGGGCACGACATTTAATGGGGGAATGAAGGGGAAGATCGGCTCTAATGGGTGTTGTTTACAGACAATGGGACTAGGGAATGGGGTAAGGGGAGAGTTGGGGAGTATCGGAGAAGATAGGGGAATATTTACAAGCGGATATGGAGGTCAAATTCCATATTCGCAACACATGTTTTGCCTGGAATAAAGATGGTGATTGACCCTTCTACGTGTCCGCATCTGTGTGCTAAAGACACCACATCTCTTCATTGCTGTCCGCACATACTTCTCTTCCGTTATGTCCACCGACCAACTCCACTTTCCCTTCTATATCACACAATAAAGAAATTCATTTTAAATTTGTAAAACGCAACCGTGTCCCGAACAGCGACATGACGAGCAGGTCACACTGCATTCACGAAGCAAAAACGATAAAGCCGGAAATATACTCGGAAAGACGAAATATATCGCTTTTCACTGCATGTTGTTTGTATTGTATATAAGGTCATGCGTTTGAAACTCTCCGAAATAGAGATTATATTGTTTTATAATAGATTTTTGAAAACATCAAAATAAACTGGTGCTTTTGTGGGGAAATACACCGTCCAGCCCTGTTGAGGTGATCATGGAGCAAAACGCAAAACATTGCCATGGCAAGACTAGCGAATGGGGATTTGGGGGAAATCCCGCCCAGCCCTGAGTTTCGGGTGAAAATATTTGCACTTGTTCAAACCTGTCGAACCAGACGATTCGTTTGTAGCATTCCGAATGGGTGTGAGCAGAAATTTATGAGGAATGAGGAATCGAGGATCGAGTTACGTGGAAGTGCATTGGATCTTATAAGAGATTTTTTCATTCCCACATCATGAAAACGAAATTTGTGTGTAAGTGACCTGCCTCTGGTCAACCAAAGATATTTTCGATCCTTATTTAATATTTCATTACATATTTCCTCACCCCCATTAAATGGAGGGTTGTGAAGCAGAGGAAGAAGAAGAGGTTGGGTTGCAGAGGAAGAACAAGACATATTGCATTGAATCTGCCCAAGCAACGCCGCGTATTGCAGCTTGTAACACATAATACAGAAATTAATTATAAACGAACAGTGCGAAACAATTATTGGTTAAGAAACGAAATCGAAATTAAATACAATTTTGGGATCCAATTCGAACTGACAAGAAACCGTTTTTTTATCGTGACGTCACAAAACGGTGGAATCACGATTGTCGTGTTGCATTGTAGCATTGTTGTTACGCAGTTCATGTTTTTTCGACATGATGCGGCAGCAAATATTCATCCTCGCTTTGCTGACGGCGTCATTTTTGATATGCTACTTCGGCTATCTGCCAAAACTTGCACAGGTGAGTTTTAAACGAGTAGGAACATTCAGCTGCACCTTTTAAATAATTTAAACCTGGTTTAGCTTGACGGTTAAAGGTGGCTGGCGAGCGATCTTAGGGTCTTATGTTGGAGCCCTTGTCGTGCCGTTGACACAGCACCAGGTGTGTTGACTCACCTCATCATCCTTCCGAGGTCGGCAGAATGAGGACCAGGTGACTGGGGTAATACGCGAGGTTGTTCATCGAGGGATCAAAGACACACCACGGTGGAGTTTGCGATTACACTTTGGTGGTTAATTACTCCCGCCAGGGAGTAATGCATTCGATCGTGTGTGTGTGTTCGTGTGTTTGTTAACAAGATATCTGGAAAAGTTCTGAATGGATTTGGATGAAAGTTGGTGGGATGATTGCCCTTGGGATAAGGAAGAATTGATTAGTTTTTGGTGAAGCTCAGGATATTATTCCGGATCCAGGAATTTTTTGAAGGATTTTTTACCATTGGAAGATAGGGCTCAGCAGCGGCCACCCACGGCGGTAGAATGCGCGCGACTGAGTGGCATTCTCGATGTATACTTTGGTGGGTTTTTTTGCCCTAGTCTTTCACGAACCTGCTGTCCATGTCTCACACGTGTGTGTGTGTGTGTGTGTGTGTGTGTGTGTGTGTGTGTGTGTGTGTGTGTGTGTGTGTGTGTGTGTGTGTGTGTGTGTGTGTGTGTGTGTGTGTGTGTGTGTATGTACATATATATATATATAATATATATATATATATAGATATATATATATATATATATATATATATATATATATATATATATGCAGGGTGGTCCACAATAATAAACTTAGTTATTTGTTGCAGGTATCGTTCTTCAAAATGTGCCCAGGGTTTCTGGACCACGCTGTACAATGTACATACATATATATTTATGTCTTCTTTCCTTTTTTTAATTTTATTAAACTGCGAATACATGAATAAATAATGTAGAGACAGGTTACATGCTATGAACTGCGACTATGCAAAACTCATAAATGCTGGGACTGCGAATGTTGAGGCCTGACTGCATTTCACTTCACCGCTGTGACGTTATCGTCAACTTTCACTATGAATTTGTCCAAGCATTTTTGTCTGATCGACCACATTATGTGTCTGTCTTTCATTCAGAAATTACAAGGATGTACCCAGGACATCTTGCAAAAGCTCGGAAATGTTCTTTCCATTCAGGTATGACGTCATGTAGTTCTGAAGATGTGTGATTGTGTGTGTAATCATATGTGCACTTCCCAGCTGTGACCTCATCGTCAACATTCAGTCTGAATATGTCCAAATGCTTTTTTCTGATCCAACATCTTTCGTTATGTCCATTTCTGTCATACAAAACATAATGGCACATTCGGACACCATCTTGGATAGGCTCAGAAGTATTCTTCCCATTCATTCAGGTATGATGTCATGTAATACTTCTGAAGTGTGCACGTGCGTATGTGCATTTCTTTGATTTCTACACTATGTTATAAATCTTTGTGTATTTCACAATGTGTTTGCTCTTTCAAACAGTATAGATATAGGTGTAGGCACATAATTCTGCACCCCTGGATCTATCTCCACCAGATGTTGTACATTTGCTGGGAGTTACTGACTTTCATGAATTGCAGACTTTAAACATCATTGACTGACTTTAGTCATATATATTTCTAAGTGGTTCATTACCCTTGACAGTCATGACAATTCACGAAATTCACTGACTGTTGCAATGTCTTCTTTTCCTCTAGAAGCCTAAAACGTTTTGGGATATTGTGTTGGAAAAGTTTTTCGCCCTTCTCCCCTTCTCGAAGGTATGTATGATCGCATGCGTACATGGTACATTTTGGAAAAAAATGAATTTATATATAATTATACATACAGTCACGTGAAAAAGTAAGTACACCCCATGTAAAGTTTTGACTTTTTCAACATATTTCAACATACAGCTATTTGATCTTCATTTCAACAATATTGATAGATAAAGGTGATATAATATAACAAATACTATTGGGGTCACCCGTGGGAATCCCACGGGCATGGAAGTGTGACATTTCGACATATTGAGTTAGATGCTGCACATTCAATTTTACAAAATGGTTACTGGCAATTCATCAGATCCAGAAATGGTGTAATGAACACAATTTTGTTTATTTCACATAATATGTGACCCCACACTCCTCTCCACCTGACACTCTCCTCTCTCCACCCTCACGCCTCTCCAATCCCACTCCTCCTCACACTCCTCTCCAATACCTCCTCATACTCCTCTCCAATACCTCCTCTCCAACTCCTCACACTCCTCTCCAATACTTCCTCACACTCCTCTCCAATACCTCCTCACACTCCTCTCCAATCGGCCCTCACTCTCCAACCCCTCGCTCCTCTCCAACCCCTCGCTCCTCTCCAACCCCTAGCCCCTCTCCAACCCCTCACACTCCTCTCCAATACCTCCTCACACTCCTCTCCAATCCCTCACACTCCTCTCCAATCCTCACACTCCTCTCCAATCCCTCACGCTCCTCTCCAATCCCTCACACTCCTCTCCAATTCCTCATACTCCCCTCCAATTGCTCCTCACTCGCCTCTCCAATCGCTCCTCACTCTCCTCTCCTCTCCAATTGCCCTCACTCTCCTCTCCAATTTCCCTCACTCTCCTCTCCAATTGCTTCTCACTCTCCTCTCCAATCGCTCCTCACTCTCCTCTCCAATTGCTCCTCACTCTCCTCTCCAATCGCTCCTCACTCTCCTCTCCAATCGCGCCTCACTCGCCTCTCCAATCGCTCCTCACTCGCCTCTCCAATCGCTCCTCACTCCCCTCTCCAATCGCTCCTCACTCCCCTCTCCAATCGGCCCTCACTCTCCTATCCCTCGCTCCTCTCCAACCCCTAGCCCCTCTCCAACCCCTCCCTCCTCTCCAACCCCTCACTCCTCTACAATACCTCCTCACACTCCTCTACAATACCTCCTCACACTCCCCTCCAATCGCTCCTCACTCCCCTCTCCAATCGCTCCTCACTCTCCTCTCCAATCGGCCCTCACTCTCCAACCCCTCACTCCTCTCCAACCTCACTCTCCTCTCCAATCGCTCCTCACTCTCCTCTCCAATCGGCCCTCACTCTCCAACCCCTCGCTCCTCTCCAATCCCTCGCTCCTCTCCAACCCCTCGCTCCTCTCCAACCCCTAGCTCCTCTCCAACCCCTAGCTCCTCACTCTCCAACCCCTCGCTCCTCTCCAACCCCTAGCTCCTGATTCTCCAACCCCTAGCTCCTCTCCAACCCCTAGCTCCTCTCCAACCCCTCGCTCTTCACTCTCCAACCCCTCGCTCTTCACTCTCCAACCCCTCGCTCCTCTCCAACCCCTCGCTCCTCTCCAACTCCTCGCTCCTCTCCAACCCCTTGCTCTTCTCCAACCCCTCGCTCTTCTCCAATCCCTCGCTCTTCTCCAATCCCTCGCTCTTCTCCAATCCCTCGCTCTTCTCCAATCCCTCGCTCTTCTCCAATCCCTCGCTCTTCTCCAATCCCTCACTCCTCTCCAACTCCTCACTACGCACGCTGCACAGTGGAGAGCATTGTACATAGGGGAGAGGAGGAAAGGATCACATACAGGGGAGAGGAGGGAGCATAGGTTGGGAAGTGAAACTTCTACCTTCACTTGGTTGACTTCACTTGATTTGACTTGAGAGGGTGGAGGGTGGAGAGTGGAGAACCCGCCCTGACTCTTGTTCATTTATAAATTTGAAAGTATCGAAAACACTTCGCTTTACAAAGTAGAAGTGGATTAAAACCAAACGTTATTAATAAATATTGTATTCCATAGTTGGTCGACATTATTATGTACATTTTTGAAGAACTGTATTGTTTAATTACATAGTTGGTCGACATTATTATGTACATTTTTGAAGAACTGTATTGTTTAATTACATAGTTGGAAGAGTTGAATCGCCTAAAACAAACTTTGTATGTAACCCCAGGAATATGGAATAATATAATTTGACTTTGGTTCGATCCCGAACTTCAGTATTCATTCGCTGTACTTTTACCAAGTAATTATATAAATAACGTAGTCCTGGGAACGTTTTCTTCTATCCTTCACCTCTCGTTCCCTCTCTCATTCTCCTCTCTTTCTCCTCTCTCATTCTCGTCTCTCATTCTCCTCTCTCCTTCTCCTCTCTCCTCCTCTCTCCTTCGCCGTGCCCACTTAACAGTCAACACATTCAAAAGGGATGTTGGAATACATTTTGCCGATTTTCTCAACTTTAGCTGAAACTGAGACTTGAACCATCCTGGCGACTGTGATGGTGAATTAGAGTGGCCTTTGAAAATGTACCCGACTGCAAAGCCGCAAAGAGCCAGCGAAGCCAAAGCCTCTTGCCACTATTTTACCCATCACTATGGCATCAGTAGGTTAGGTAGTTGGTAGTAGGTAGGTGTAGTAGGTACCGTACCTAGTTCAAAATGACACCATTTGCATTCTGGATGAGATTAAAATTTATAAAATTTCCTTCTTGATTAATTCGGTGAATTCCGTCTCAACTTCGGATATTTCCGGCCGTGAAAAACTATCCCCTACGGCCGCGAGATTTCTAAAAAATAATTCTTCGTCAATTTTAGAATATTTGACGCCGTTTTCAGCCTCCGAAATGTGGTAAAAAGCTTTTTAAAAATATTTTTTCAAATGCTCGAATCTCATTGGTTCCGGTGCTTGGTGACGCTTTTCGTTGACGATAACCAGGGCCCGTGCGGGCCGAGGTTGGTCTTAAAGTATTTTAATTACAAATTAGAGGTGCATAAGATTGTGAATCAAAAAAAGACAGGTGAAACAAACTCCTATTGAACTTTTTTCAATTTGTTATGCATACTTCCGCATCCGCAAGATGGCGGCCTCCATTGAGCGATTTGGTGCGTCAAAGCTTCGAAATTCTCAAGGGATCCAGCAAAATCTGGCTTTTCAACATAATACGTACGCGTTCATTCACAACGCCGGCTATAAACGGTAACTTTCATTGAATTTTCTTCCTGTTTTTTGAAACCGAGTCACGATTGTTTTATATATCTCGGCATTTCCCCGTCTGTTATTTTAGGCGATTCAGCCTTGAGAACTCGTGCGGAAAAACCCCCCAAAAAAACAATGATGGAATGAATGCCAGTTTAAACAGGATTACCTTTACTTCCATAAAATAATGATGAATAAAATAATAACGAAGAAATATCTGTCGGCAATTTCCCGTCTGTGGCGACACGTGAACGAAGCTATGCTCCTCTTTCCACATTATTGTGACGACGTATAAATTAAATATTTCATCGTGACGATTGTCATCAAATGGAAAAGTCCGCCACGAATTTTTAATATATCTCGCCATTTTCCCGTCTGTTATTTTAGGCGGTCTATGACCGACCATGCCGCGATTTTTAAACAATATATCTCGACAATTTCCCATGTGTGCGTGAATGTTCTCAATTATTTCTGACACTAAAAGTGTAACGAGTGACACTAGTGTATTTTATCTGACACTAGTGTATTTCTGACACTTAGTGACACTAAGTCTAAAACCATCGATAAAAATTAAATCAGATGGTGAATGCGGGATAAAATCGTGAGGGTGACTCAATGAATGGGCTTTTGTTACAGGCCTTTGAGAAATCATTTCGTTCTATAAACGGAAATTTTCATGGGATTCTCTCCCCGTTTTTTTTCAACCGAGTCTAAAATTATGTTAGGGACTGTTAAAAATGAAATGATATATCGAATTTGAGTTGAAATAAACCTGTGTGAGAGAGAAAGACAGCACGGGCCGAACTAAACAGGCCTCAAAGCTATTCGAGTTAATAAAATGGTGGATATTTGTTTACATCGGCTGGAGGCCAGGGTGCCAGCTTAGGATCCTAGGATCCTGGGTTCGAATCCCGGTCGATCGCTGAATCTAACGCCAGGGGGGTTGACTCAGCCTGTCATCCTTCCGAGGTCGGCTAATTGAGTACCAGCTTGCTGGTAATTCCCTGTTTGTCGTTAAAGGCGGCAAAAAGGGTTGGCGTCAGGAAGGGCATCCGGCCGTAAAACATTGCTTCAAAAAGGGAACCAAAAAACAACAACAACCATGGTTCCCGAAAAAGGCCAATGCTTTGCGGGGAAAAATGGCCTCTAAAGGTGGTTTTTTAAATTATATTTGTTTACATGAAGCCTCTCCAAGAATGGGTGGAGCTACTCTGCAAACGGACAAAGCCACACCCCGGACAGACACAGACAGAATCACCGTAGCCTATTATAATATAGATCATGAAACATTTACATTTTGTAGTCCATTGTATAATTTAAATAAACATAAATGCAAATTTCGCATGTGGAAAAAGTAAGTACACTTTATGGATGAAACTTGGTGGACAAGTTGAGTTTGGGAGACGGCTAAATTTATGAGATTTTGGTGACGACCCAGGTACATTCACCGTGGCTCCGGTCGTAGGTTTGTATATGTACAATCAGGTCACTCCATCCCCGTCCTCTGGTCGGCTCAGCGCACTCCCACTCATCGTCCCAGCGCACCTAGTCACGGCAACGCACAAAATCGCACCTCCTGCCTGCGAACCCTGGCTAAATCACCTGAATTCATCCCCGCTGTTCAAAACAACATCAAGCTCACCCTGTTCAACACCCGGTCCCTCAACAACAAATGCCTCATCCTCAACGACTACATCCTGGATAACAAACTGGACTTTCTCTGTCTCACCGAAACCTGGCAACAACCACTGGACTACTACACGCTCAACCTCACCACACCCAATGGATATTCCTACGTCAATAAACCACACTCGGAGGGCCGAGGTGGTGGAATTGCCGTTATCCACCGTCAAGACATCAGGACCAGCCTCATCCCCATCGCCTCATCCTCATCCTTTGAACACCTGGCTTTTAAACTCTCTGGTCGCACGCAGTCAGTCATGGCTGTCGTCTACCGCCCTCCCAAACCACACCCATTATTCCTGTCTGACTTCTCCTACTTTCTGACCCAGCTATGTTCCCTCTCCCCCTCAATCCTCCTCCTTGGTGATTTCAATATCCACATGGACTCCACTGACTCCACAATGACCACTGACTTCACTGATTTACTCACCTGCTTTAACCTCACTCAACATGTCAACTTTCCTACGCATATCCGTGGTCACATTTTGGACCTTGTCTGCTCCACTGGATTAATTTTGCACCATCTCTCTGGCTCCGACCTCACCCTCTCTGACCACTTAGCCATCACTATGACCATCAACATCCCCACCCCAACACCAAGACATTATCGCACTATCAACTTCCGTAAGCTAAACGCTCTTTCACCTACCTCATTCTCATCCACCCTCTCTGAAAAAATGTCCACTTCTCCCTTCATTGACCTCCACACCCCTTCCGACCTCACTGACTACTACAACCACACTCTCTCCTCCTGCCTTGACCAGCTTGCGCCTGTAAAAACCAAAACAGTTTCTTTCACCCATTCTGCTCCCTGGTTTACCCCTGAACTCCGCCTGATGAAAACTCGTGCTCGCCAACTTGAAAGACTCCGCAATAAAACAGGTCTCACAGTTCACTCCCAAGCCTACAAGGACCACCTACAACACTACAAAGATGCCCTCTCCCACGCCCGCTCCGCCTACTACTCTCAAATTATCCACTCTGGCTCCGGAAACCCAAAAGCACTCTTCTCGACAATAAACAAACTCCTCCGCCCCCTGGACACCACCACCCAGTCATTCACAGTAGACAACTGCATCTCCTTCCTTTCTTTCTTCCAACGCAAAATTGACAACATCTACAACAGCTTGACCACCGCCGCACCCGCTCCCCCTCCAACCACCTGCCCCCCCCCCTTATCCTGCCTTCCCCTGTCTCAATTCTCCCCGGTCTCCCCTACTGACCTCTCTGAACTCCTCATAGGAATGAAAACTGCCACCTGCACTCTTGACCTCATCCCCTCCAGCTTTGTCAAGGCCTCCCTCCCTGCTCTCTCTCCACTTATCATTGCAACAATAAACTCCTCCCTGTCTACAGGCATCGTCCCACCATCCCTCCAAATTGCTGCTGTTACCCCCATTCTAAAAAAACCTGGTCTAAACCCTGACACCCTAAACAACTTCAGACCCATCTCCAACCTACCCTTTCTGTCGAAAGTTTTGGAACGCGCTGTAGCCACTCAACTCAAACATCACCTCTCTGCCAATAACCTGTATGAAACATTCCAATCCGGATTCCGCTCCAACCACAGTACTGAAACTGCTCTCCTCAAAATCACCAACGACCTTCTCCTCTCCTCTGACGCTGGCAACCTCAACATTCTCGTCCTCCTCGACCTCAGCGCTGCCTTTGACACCATCGATCACACCATCCTCCTCACCCGACTTGAATCCACCTTTAACGTTACCGGCACTGCCCTCTCTTGGATTAAATCATACCTCTCTGACAGACGCCAGTTCATCTCCATCAATAACTGCAAATCCCCCACTGCTCCCCTCCCCCAAGGTGTCCCCCAAGGTTCAGTTCTTGGCCCCCTCCTCTTCATCCTTTACCTGTCCCACCTCGGTCACTTAATCCGCCGTCATGGTCTCCAATTCCACTGCTTCGCCGATGACATCCAGCTTTTCATCTCCACCAAGTCCGTCTCCACCGACACCCACTCTATCCTGACAAACTGCATCTCTGAAATAAAATCCTGGCTTCAAATCAACTTCCTCAAACTTAACTGTGATAAATCTGAAATAATCATCATTGGCCCAAAAACGCTCACAAAATCCACCCATAACTTTGCCCTCAACATCGACGGTATCCCAGTATCCACCTCCTCTCTCATCCGGAATCTTGGCGTCATCTTTGACCAAACCCTCTCCTTCGACAAATACACTAAACAGATCACAAAGTCAGCCTTCTTTCACCTGAAAAACATCGCCCGTCTCCGCTCATCCCTCTCCTCCACGGCTGCAGAAACCCTCATCCACGCCTTCATCACCTCCCGTCTGGACTACTGCAATAGCCTCCTCTATGGTTCACCCTCAACAATCACCAATAAACTCCAATACATTCAGAACTCTGCTGCCCGTCTACTCACCCATTCTCGGACCCGTGACCACATCACCCCCGTCCTTTACAAGCTTCACTGGCTCCCCATCTTCCAGAGAATCCAGTACAAAATCCTCCTCTTGACCTACAAAGCCCTCCATAACCTGGCCCCATCCTACCTGGCTGACCTCCTCTCCAGACACACTCCCACCCGCAACCTCCGCTCTGCTGGTACCAACCTCCTGACCCCCCCCCCCCCCCATCCGGACCAAATTCAGATCCTGGGGGGACAGGGCCTTCTCCATCGCTGCTCCCACCCTCTGGAACTCACTACCTCACACCATCAGAGACTCCTCCTCACTCACCACATTCAAAACATCACTCAAGACCCACCTGTTCAGCACTGCATTCAACATTCAACCCACAGCATTTAACCCCTGACTATCACTTCTCCTTCTCCCTCCTTTTGCTTTAAATATTTCCCTATTGATTCTTGTCTTTTTGCAATTGTTGTTTTCATGTTTTGTTATGCATTATGTTTTGCACTCTGTCAAAGCGCCTTTGGGCTTCATGAAAAGCGCTATACAAAATAAATGAATTATTATTATTATTATTAAACAGTATACAGTATAGATATAGGTGTAGTCTATACATAATTCTGCACCCCTGGATCTATCTCCACCAGATGTTGTACATTTGCTGGGAGTTACTGACTTTCGTGAATTGCAGACTTTAAACATCATTGACTGACTTGTCATATATATTTCTGGGTGGTACATTATGTACCTTGACAGTCATGACAATTCACAAATTTCACTGACTGATACAATATGTTTTCTTTTCCTGTAGAAGCCTAAAATGTTTTCGGATATTCTCTTGGAAAAGTTTTTCACCCTCCTTCCCTTCTCAAAGGTATGATGGCATGCGTACATGGTACATTTTGGAAAAAAATTAATTTACATACAATTATACATAGTCACGTGAAAAAGTAACCACACCCCATGTAAAGTTTTGACTTTTTCAACATATTTCAACATACAGCTATTTGATCTTCATTTCAACAATATTGATAGATAAATGGATCCACCGTTTGGAGAGGTCCTGGGCTGAAAGGATCAAAACCTCGAGGAAGAACGGTGCCCAGCTGATGATCCATGCAATCGGGAAACTAGTCAATTGCTTCCAGGTTCAGGTTCTTGCTTTAGGTGGAGAAACTATGTTTGAATGAATGAATGAATGATCGTTTTAAGGCCATTTTCCCCGCCAGATCAGGGGTTAGCCTTGCGGGCCCCATGACAATCATGGTTCCCTGTTTGTGGCAATGTTTTTATGGCCGGATGCCCTTCCTGATGCCAACCCTGAGTCGCCTCTTACGATGCGCAGGGATATGGTGTACCAATTCTAAACCAGGGTACACACCGGGATCATTCATCCCAGCAAGCTTGTACTCAATTTGCCGACCTCGGAAGGATGACAGGCTGAGTCAACCCCCCTGGTGTTAATTCAGCGATCGTCCAGGATTCGAACCCAGGATCCTAGGATCCCAAGCATGTTTGAGGTTTACAATGTATATAAAGTTGAATATGGGATGTTGTGAAATTAACATCATTTACAACAATCCTTTAAATTATTTATATTTAAGTTTAAGAACAACCGATACTGTGTGTGTGTGTGTGTGTGTGTGTGTGTGTGTGTGTGTGTGTGTGTGTGTGTGTGTGTGCGTGCATTTCTTTGATTTCTACACTATGTTATAAATCTTTGTGTATTTCACAATGTGTTTGCTCTTTCAAACAGTATAGATATAGGTGTAGGCACATAATTCTGCACCCCTGGATCTATCTCCACCAGATGTTGTACATTTGCTGGGAGTTACTGACTTTCATGAATTGCAGACTTTAAACATCATTGACTGACTTTAGTCATATATATTTCTAAGTGGTTCATTACCCTTGACAGTCATGACAATTCACGAAATTCACTGACTGTTGCAATGTCTTCTTTTCCTCCAGAAACCGAAAACGTTTTGGGATATTGTGTTGGAAAAGTTTTTCACCCTTCTCCCCTTCTCGAAGGTATGTATGATCGCATGCGTACATGGTACATTTTGGAAAAAAATTAATTTATATAAAATTATACATATAGTCACGTGAAAAAGTAACCACACCCCATGTAAAGTTTTGACTTTTTCAACATATTTCAACATACAGCTATTTGATCTTCATTTCAACAATATTGATAGATAAAGGTGATATAATATAACAAATATCATGAAACATTTACATTTTGTAGTCCAATGTATAATTTAAATGAACATCTATCTATAATTCCAGTAATCTCTGTTTGTACGTTTGTACGTTTGTCTGTGACCGCTGTTTCTCGACAACCACGGGTCCGATATACTTTTAACTTGCCAGGTATATTGCTGGGGACCCGAGGATGTGCCTTTTCAAGGTTTCATATTAATCGGACAATTACTTACCGAGCTATGTCCAAAAAACGATTCAACCAATCAGAGAGCAGCGAACTATCGCGTGTGCCGAACGTGGCGGACACACTCTGCCTCGGATGGCACATTTGAGAGCGTATTCATTTATTTCACGTTTGCAAACTATGTTGGCGTTAAACTATGTTTTAATAAAGTTTTAAAACTAATAAAAACGAATTTGCGATTCATTCGCTTTCCTGCGCGTTTGTGCACGCGATGGCGATTTCTTTACCAAACTCCGGAAGCCGTTCGCTTTGGACCAAACCATTTCATGTAAATAGAGGGGGGGGATATAATTTTAGATATAGATATAGTACGGGCAATGCCCTAGTAAATGCAAATTTCACATGTGGAAAAAGTAAGTACACTTTATGGATGAAACTTGGTGTGGACATGTTGAGTTTGTGAGACGGCTGAATTTATGAGATTTTGGTGAAGATCAAGATCTAATTTTTTAAAAAGTGAATCTTCATAATTGAGAGATGGAGCCAAAACGATATATAGGAAGACTAGCAGAAGTACCCGGCTTTAGTCATATATATTTCTGGGTGGCTCATTACCCTTGACAGTCGTGACAATTCACTCACTGTTGCAATGTTTTCTTTTCCTCCAGAAACCGAAGACGTTTTGGGATATTGTTTTGGAAAAGGTTTTCACCCTTCCCTTCTCGAAGGTATGACATGATCGCATGCGTACATGGTACATTTTGGAAAAAAATTAGTGTGTGTGTGTGTGTGTGTGTGTGTGTGTGTGTGTGTGTGTGTGTGTGTGTGTGTGTGTGTGTGTGTGTGTGTGTGTTTGTTTGTTTTGTGAGAGTGCAATTATTGTTCTTTATATTCCAATGCAGGTCAAAATGACAAGCTGGATGTTAAACCTCTATCAAGGTAAGTCACCGTTAATGTTTTATTCTCAATTCCTTTTTCTATTTTGCACACATGAAGAGACTATAGATGTCATAAAACTCATAACACATTAAACAGAACTCAGTTGTGTTTTATTCGCTTCAGGTAAATCAGTTTTTAACTTTATCTCTTATTATGTTGAGCACATAATTTTCTCAGAGTTAATCTGTTGGTGTTCCCATCTGAACCCCTTGCTCGTGTTGCTAAGGAAGACAGGTTCCTTAGCAACACGAGTTCAAATCCCATGTACGACGTAATTGTTCATTGTCTACCAATGTCTTTGTAATTCACATTCAAGTGCACAGATGTTTATATTAATGTCCGCACCCTCCACTTGATGTATTCATGATCTTCTCCGTTATATTTACATTGACATCTATCTATAATTCCAGCAATCTCTGTGTGTATGTCTGTGTGTCTGTGTGTCTGTGTGTCTGTGTGTCTGTGTGTTTGTCTGTGACCGCTGTTTCTCGACAACCACGGGTCCGATATACTTGAAACTTGCCAGGTATATTGCTGGGGACCCGAGGATGTGCCTTTTCAAGGTTTGTAATTAATCGGACAAGTACCTACCGAGCTATGTCCAAAAAACGCTTCAACCAATCAGAGAGCAGCGAGCTATCACGTGTGCCGAACCGTTAATGCAATGCAAGCGTTAATGCGTTAATGCAAGGCTTTTCTTTTTTTCCCTCTTCTCTTTCTACTTTTCCTTGCGATTAAATTGCAAACAGCCAAAATACGTTGGCGCTAATTGAATAATTGGCCATTAACACTAAAATAATCGTAACTGCGATATGCCAACTTCCGGACAGTGCAGCCTTCCATGTTGTTGTTGTTTGCAGCAGCTGTTTGCAGCAAGGCAAGGCTTTTCTTTTTTTCCCTCTTCTCTTTCTACTTTGCCTTGCGATTAAATTGCAAACAGCCAAAATACGTTGGCGCTAATTGAATAATTGGGCATTATGTTTTACAACTAATAAAAACGAATTTGCGATTCATTCGCTTTCCTGCGCGTTTGTGTACGCGATGGCGATTTCTTTACCAAACTCCGGAAGCCGTTCGCTTTGGACCGAACCATTGCATGTAAATAGAGGGGGGGGATTGTCACCACTCGCAAGCCGTTCGCTTTGGACCAAACCATTTCATGTAAATAGGGGGGGGGATATAATTTTAGATATATATATAGTACGGGCATGCCCTAGTAAGTAATAATAAGCTTTTTAACACTCTTGTATGCTCGGGTTTACAGGATTAAGATTGATACCAACATCGTCCTGGATTAAGTACTTTCAATTCCAGCAGAAGGTAGTGACGAACAACTTGATAATCTGCGCTGCAATTCCTGTGGCAATTCTTGTGAGCCGCAAACTCATCATCCAGGTATGTATTTGATCATTGGTGAAAATTCACAATCTATTTAAAAATGTTTAGTTTATGTTTTAGTTCATTCACAATGAATTAAATCTCTGGAATGAAAACCTGATACTACAATTGGACAGATCAGGTTAATCGTATACAGTAAGGTAAATATATAAATAGAGTGTAGGTTTATACACATGATGAGTCAAATTTATTTTTCCTTAAGCTTTTAGACTGCAATGCAATCAGCAGTAAGAGCTCTATTTCTTGAAATTTGCAACCACCTACTGGCAACTACATAAAATTTGGATGACAGGTGAAGAAAAATAGAATGAATAAGCACACAAAGTCGTCAAAGATAAAACTTGCACATTAATTAGTATTCATAATTTTTGTTTGTCTACCTCTTGTGTCCCATCGAGGACATGTACAATTAGGAATTACTGCTCAAATGAAGTACAAACTGAGTATGAAACCTCAAATATATCATCGCAAGTCTATGATCGAAGAAGACATATTGCTTTACATCCTATCCGAGAGATGCTTGCTTTGCTAATCATGATTTCGGGTTAAGCAGTGAGAAAATAGAACACTAATCCCCCACAAATTTTTCCTTGTCCAATATTTATATTTAAAAGCCAATCTAGTGGTGTTCCTACAGATGTGATCACTGATGTACTGCTCTCTTGAAGTTAATGTTTAATTCATTACGTACAACATACATGTAGCTGAGATTTTTCCCAGAATTGCATCATCTTGAAATATGATTATAAGAAAAATATAATTTACTAATCGAAGGGTTTTCTCCCCTACCACATGTGAAATTTCATTGTTTTTTCAGAATATCGATGTGCTCTAACTTTGGCTTCGACAAGTTAAAATGCTCACAAATTTGGAAAGTTTCGTTTCGACGTTTATTTACAAGTGTACATGATGATGATCAGAGGCATTATCATGTATTCCTGCAAGGGATATTTACTTGTGTAATTACATGATCTATCAGGAGGCAAAAAATAATTTAACAAAGCAACTGCATTAGATCATGGTTCAAAATAAAAACTCCATTACTTGCTGACTAATATCAGACACTGTAGCTCTATTTTGTATTGACCTATCCGACCCACATTATATCAAACTTGATTTTGTAAGATGACAAACTTAATATTTATAATCGTAACGAAATTTAAAGGCAGTACAACACATGTACAAGCATTACTACAAAAAAAAAAAAACATGACAAAAGGAGTAAAACTATGTATCACTGAGAATGCCAGTGTTCCAGATTCAGCACTTCTGTGGTTGTGGTTTTCATCCACTTGAGACATTTCTGGTTCTAGGTATTATGGTTATTGTTGTTTAAGGGAAATGGTTATTGTGGTTAAAAGGTTAAAAGCGCTCATGGTAAAAAAGAGAGGAAGCCAGATCGAGAACCGGAAGACGACGAGAGAGAAGAGGAAGAAGAAGGCGTGAGGAGAAAAGTTGGAGAAGACGCGTGTCTTGAAGCTCCGTAGCGAGCGGGATCGAACGAAAGTCGTCGCGAATAACCTTTGAGTCTCCTTGAAAGGAATTTCCTGCGATAGGTGTTATCGCTGGAGGATTGAGAAACCTGCGTAGTCAGGTATAGGCGTTGAGGTTCTGAAGGATCCTCCCCTAGGTCGCTTCGACTCAAGTAAGAGCCATCGGCCATTTTGAACCTCGCGCTTCATTCCCCGAAAAAGGTTTTGCTACGCGTCAACTTTTCTAACCATCCAATCGTCTGCCGGGGATGTGTGTGCGCAAAAGCGGCGTTTGAAGATTACGCTGCGGTTCGCTGATTGAACGGTGAACGTGCACGTCTGGTTCGCGCCTTTGGGATTTCCCTTTTCGCCGCCAGTTTGCTGTGGATTTGGACCACGGGACTGTCCACACTTTGCCTACACCTCATTACTCGCCTCATCGCCTCTTCGCCGGGATCACCTTTGAGTTATCGAGACATTGAGGAGTGTTCTTTGCCAGTCACTGGGGCGCGCAGTGAGTTATCTTATTTTAGCGGATGGTACCATCTTAAGATATATCGAGTGCACTTTGATTGCTATTGGTTGTACCTTTATTATTGTGTGTGATTTTTAATACAACATCTGTTCGTTTATAATCCTTGGTGTGGTTTCACGATTGATTCCTGACACAGAATAACATATTTTTCTGCCGTGGCTCCTCTCGGGGTTCGGAGGTATACCGAGACCAGGAGGTCGGGGAGGAACACGTAACAGCCAGTAACAGCTTTTGTCACTGATAATTGCATAAATACATGATTAAAATGTACTAAACCTTGTTTTTCTCAGCAACCATATGTCCAATTGAGAAGAAACTTCCAGAGTAGGATTGACACCCATGCAGAATGTTTTTATGATAATTGTGATGCCATAGGTCACGTGGTATGGCAGCCATCTTGGATTAAAAGCAAACGATTAAAAAAAATTCATCGGAAACCGCTGAATGGAAAAAATTGAAACTTCGCACATTGTCACGTACTCACAATGGGGAACAAAAGCATGATAATGATGATGTCATAGGTGAAGTGGTATACCAGCCAAAAATGTTTTAATCTAATTCCTTATCCTAAAAATCTGAAATTGCATGCACATGATCTATGACCCATTTGTATTGAAATATTCAATTTATGACATCATAGGTTACATGGTTTGGCAGCCATATTGGATTGAAGGAAAATATTAAATAATTATATCTCTGAAACTGCTCACCCTATCGATGCGAAATTTTACAAATATCATCGAAAAGCACTGTTTCATACAGACTTGGCATTTAATATGGAATTTTTTTTTTTTCTTGACTTGGGTTTACTTTCTGAACTCAGTATATCAATCTGGTGAGTTTATTTTACCCTTCGGTGATGTCTTTGTTGAAAGAACCATGTCACTGATTGTCTTTCGCAGCAAGAAGTCAATAACAGGATTATATCACAGGTGGCGTGACAAAATGTAAGGACAGGTACATTTGACGATTGGCTTCACAATCGGGTATATACGGGTTGTTGCGTTCTGTATTAGTGGAAAACAACTGCTGCACGTCTACAAAGGTTATTGCCGCTTCCTCTGGAGATGGTCCGTCAACTTGACAATGCTGTTTGTCATGGAGTGGTGGCTTTACGAAATTCTGGCATGAAACAGCGTGCTATTTCTCGGCAGTATGGCATCACTCAAGGTCAGCTGTCAAAGATCCTGAAACGAAATGCTCAGAGGGGTGTCCCTACTCCAATACCGAGGCCAGGACGTCCACGCAGAACCACAAGGAGAGATGATCGCCAGCTGCACCGGTTAGTCTGCAATGGCCGTACCAAGTCAGCTAATCGGCTTAGGGCTGAGTGGCAGCAGCTGACAAATGTGCCTGTATCCAGAAGGCTAGTCAACCAACGATGGGTTCAAGCAGGCTATCGTGCCAGGCGTCCCCTGAGAAAGCCACGCCTGACCAGACAACACAGCCAGCACCGATTGCAGTGGGCCAGAGAGCACCGTCAATGGCAGCCAGGACACTGGAATCACGTGACCTTCAGTGACGAGTCTAGATTTCTGGTCTATCGTCAAGTTGGCCGCGCCCGAGTGCGCAGACAAGTGCATGAAGCCCACAACGAAGATTGTATAGTGCCAAGAGTCCACGCTGGAGGTGGTGGGGTGACCGTTTGGGCTGCTTTTCATGCAGGGGCAAAACTGACCTGGTTGTTCTGAATGGAAACCTGAACCAGTTCAAGTACAGGGTCATTCTGGAAGAAACATTGCTTCCATTTGCTCGTGCAGCCTTTCGAGGAAACTTTGTCTTCCAAGATGACAATGCACGGCCTCATCGTGCTCGCATGATCCAACACTTTCTTGCTGACCGTGGTGTAGAGCATATGGAGTGGCCTTCCATGTCCCCGGATATGAATCCGATGGAGAACTTGTGGGCAGAATTAAAGCGGTCAAATGGACAACTTGGACCAGCAGCCTACCTCTGTGCGTGAATTGCAGCAGACTATTGTCACTGCATGGCAAGCGATTCCTATCCAAACCTTGGCAAATCTCGTGAACAGCATGCCTCGACGTGTACGTGCTCTCCTGAATGCTCGTGGGGGTTACACGAAGTACTGAATTGTAATTTTACTGTCCGTAATCCCAGTCATAATTTAGCTTTTGTTTTTGTTGAATTTTTTTTTGGCTAATGTGCAAAATAAAGAGATACTTCTGGAAAACGTACAGAGGTTTAACACAGTACTGTCCGTGAATTGAGTTCGATATCAGTTTACATCACTTTCAAGGATCAATTGATTTGCTTCGAAATGTCAAATGTGGTTTTTGTTTCTTTTAAAGGTCACATTAACAAAATCTAGAATAATTTCAACATAATTCCAATGAACTTTTGGTTCTAAGTCATCTTGAAAAGTAAGTTCACCCCCACAAAAAAAATATTCCATATTAAATGCCAAGTCTGTAGTTTGAAAATGATGATGTCATAGGTCACGTGGTTTGGCAGCCATCTTGTATAAAAAACGGACCTCATCCGACCAACACAAAACTTCACAAACGTGATCCCCTACCCATACATATGCAGATTGATGGCATCTACCCGTTGTGGGACTATGCGGAGGCATATTGGCGACACAGTCGCATTGTTCTAGTTTTAAGTGAATCTTCACCATTGGGAGATAGGGCCAAAAATGATACATAGCAGGACATCTCAAAAAGTTGTGGACAGATTTGGACGAAACTTGGTGGACAGGTTGGGTGTGTGACAAGGACTAATCAGTTAAAATTTGGTGAAGATCTGAATTTGGATTCAGATACGAGAACTATTACATTTTAAAAAGTGTTCTTCACCATTGAGAGATGGGGCTAAAACGATACATAGCAGGATATCTCAAAAAGCTATGGATGTATTTGGATGAAACTTGGTGGACAGGTTGGGTCTGTGACAAGGAAGAATCGATTCCATTTTGGTGAAGATCTGAATATGGATTCGTATACGAGAATTATTAAAGTGATTCTTCACCATTGGGAGATAGGGCCAAAAACGATATTTCGCAGGATATCTCAAAAAGTTGTGGACGGATGATTTTGATTAAATGTGATTCTGTATTGTGATTTTCTGGTCTACCCTGGGATACAAAACCTAAACTGTTCACCAGGTGGAGTATGCTTTCCACTGAGTGCCATTCTAGTTTCTACATGAAATATAATTCATTATTTATATTATCTATCTATAAACAGACTTGGCATTTAATATGGAATTTTTAGCCGCGTCCGAGACGCTGCTCATAGAGTGCCCTCTGCTGTTGTTGTTGTTGTTGTTCTTCTTCTTCTTCTTCTTCTTGTTCTTGCAGAGAAGACAA
Organism: Myxine glutinosa; assembly: GCF_964187855.1. NCBI lineage: Eukaryota > Metazoa > Chordata > Myxini > Myxiniformes > Myxinidae > Myxine > Myxine glutinosa. The sequence goes on along the minus strand of NW_027616863.1, from coordinate 134,179 downwards.
AACCTCAAAGCTCCACCCATTCTGGGAACCATCGCTCCACCCATTGTGGGAGAGGCTTCATATAAACAAATATCCACCATTTTATTAACTCGCATAGCTTTGAGGCCTGTTTTGTAGGCCCGTGGTGTCTTGCTCTCTCACACAGTTTTATTTCAAATCAAATTCGATATATCATTCCATTTTTCACAGTCGCTAACATAGTTTTAGACTCGGTTGAAAAAACAACGAGAAGAAAATCTGATGGAAGTTGCCCTTTATAGAACGAAATGAATTCTGAAAGGCCTGTAACTTCAAGTCCATTGAGATATGTTTTTTTTAAATCGCGGCATGGTCAGTCATACACCGCCCGAAATAAGAGACGGGGAAAATGCCGAGATATATATATTTTGTTTAAATCGCGGCATGGTCAGTCATACACCGCCCGAAATAACAGACGGGAAAATGCCGAGATATATTAAAAATTCGTCCATTTGATGACAATCGTCACGATGAAATATTTAATTTATACGTCGTCACAATAATGTGGAGAGAGGAGCATAGCTTCGTTCACGTGTCGCTACACACGAGAAATTGCAGAGATATATTTTTTTACAATCACGGCATGGTCAGTCATACACAGCCTGAAATAACAGACGGGAAAATGACCAGATATATTAAAAATTCGTCCATTTGATGACAATCGTCACGATGAAATATTTAATTTATACGTCGTCACAATAATGTGGAGAGAGGAGCATAGCTTCGTTCACGTGTCGCCACACACGGGAAATTGCCGAGATATATATTTTTTTTAATCGCGGCATGGTCAGTCATACACCGCCTGAAATAACAGACGGGAAAATGCCGAGATATATTAAAAATTCGTCGCCACACACGGGAAATTGCCGAGATGTATTTTCACTTTGCACAAAAATAACATCAAGTAATCGAATCAATAGGAATGTCCTGTGCCTATAACATCGACGTTATAGGCACAGCTGCATCTAGGCATTGTGTAACATCGACGCGGCTTTTGTTTTAATTAAAACTTTTTGTACTTGTTTTTTTTTCTTGACTTGGGTTTACTTTCTGAACTCGGTATATCAATCTGGTGAGTTTCTTTTACGCTTCGCTGATTTCTTTGTTAAAATAACCATGTCACTGATTGTCTGTCGCAGCAAGAATTCAATAACAGGATTATATCACAGGTGGTGTGACAAAATGTACGGACAGGTACATTTGACGATTGGCTTCACAATCGGGTATATAAGGGTTGTTGCGTTCTGTATTCGTGGAAAACAACTGCTGCACGTCTACAAAAGTTATTGCCGCTTCCACTGGAGATGGTCCGTCAACTCGACAATGATATTTGTCATTTAGTGGTGGCTTTACGAAATTCCGGCATGAAACAGCGTGCTATTGCTTGGCAGTATGGCATCACTCAAGGTCAGGTGTCAAAGATCCTGAAACAAAATGCTCAGAGGGGTGTCCCTACTCCAATACCGAGGCCAGGACGTCCCCGCAGAACCACAACGAGAGATGATCGCCAGCTGCACCGGTTAGTCCGCAATGGCCGTACCAAGTCAGCTAATCGGCTTAGGGCTGAGTGGCAGCAACTAACAAATGTGCCTGCATCCAGAAGGCAAGTCAACCAACGACTGGTTCAAGCAGGCTATCGTGCCAGGCGTCCCCTGAGAAAGCCACGTCTGACCAGAGAACACCGCCAGCGCCGATTGCAGTGGGCCAGAGAGCACCGTCAATGGCAGCCAGGACACTGGAATCACGTGATCCTCAGTGACGAGTCGAGATTTCTGGTCTATCGGCAAGATGGCAGCGTCTGAGTGCACAGACAAGTGCATGAAGCCCACAACGAAGATTGTATAGTGCCAAGATTCCAAGCTGGAGGTGGTGGGGTGACCGTTTGGGCTGCTTTTCATGCAGGGGCCAAAACTGACCTGGTTCTTCTGAATGGAAACCTGAACCAGTTCAAGCACAGGGCCATTCTGGAAGAAACATTGCTTCCATTTGTTCGTGCAGCCTTTCGAGGAAACTTTGTCTTCCAAGATGACAATGCACGGCGTCATCGTGCTCGCATGATCCAACACTTTCTTGCTGATCGTGGTGTAGAGCATATGGAGTGGCCTGCCATGTCCCCGGATATGAATCCGATAGAGAACTTGTGGGCAGAATTAATGCATCAAATCGACAACTTGGACCAGCAGCCTGCCTCTGTGTGTGAATTGCAGCAGGCTATTGTAACTGCATGGCAAGCGATTCCTGTCCAAACCTTGGCAAATCTCGTGAACAGCATGCCTCAACGTGTACGTGCTCTCCTGAATGCTCGTGGGGGTTACGCGAAGTACTGAACTGTAATTTTACTGTCCGTAATCCCAGTCGTAATTAAACTTTTGTTTTTGTTAAAAAAAAATGTGGCTAATGTGCAAAATAAGGAGATACTTCTGGAAAACGCACAGAAGTTTAACACAGTACTGTCCGTGAATTGAGTTCGATATCAGTTTACATCACTTTCGAGGATCAATTTATTTGCTTCGAAATGTCAAATGTGGTTTTTGTTTCTTTTAAAGGTCACATTAACAAAATCTAGAATAATTTCAACATAATTCCAATGAACTTTTGGTTGTAAGTCATCTTGAAAAGTAAGTTCACCCCCACAAAAAAAATATTCCATATTAAATGCCAAGTCTGGATATATAAAAGAAAGTTTTTGTTTGTTTGTTTGCACGCGCTAATCTCCTGAACGGTGAAAGATAGGAGGAAACCTCTAAAACAAAAAATGTTGGGACGGGCCCCAGGAAGGTTATAGGCTAGGTGGCGAGGCCGCCTCGGCCGGGCTTGGCCCATTTCGCAATTAAAAGCTGAGCTGAATTATAGTAGTCAATCGTCTACGGCCGCGAGTAAAAGCTGAATTATAGTAGTAAATTCATTCCAAAATAACTAATAATGTTTGAGCGGGCCCCGGGAAGGTTATAGGCTAGGTGTTGAGGCCGGTGGAGGCTGCCTCGGCCGGGCTGGGCCCATTTTGCAATTAAAAGCTGAGCTGAATTATATACTTAGGCAGTTAAGACCGAAAAATAGGGCGTATCGTTCATTTTTTCAGGAAAGCACCAAATTTGGCACAGATGTAGTATGGACCTATACAATTGTTTTCCTGAGGGGCGCCCAAAAATTCAGAACCCCTGGTGGCCGCCATATTGAATTTCAACATGACCGCCCTCTGTGACCTATTTCCCTCAATAACTTCTATACTATGAGCGATAACACCACAGTTCCAGTGTCTTACCCCATGTTTTCATGGTCTCTGAATCCAATGGGATCAATTGCATAAAGATTGGCATTCATCATCTTTAATTTCAAGATGACCGCCATGGTGTTTCCATTTTCCTTGAATCTCTTATAATATTTTAGGTAAAATTTCAATTCCAAGTGATACACATTGTTTTATTGGTCTCTGATAACAATGGAATGGTATTACTTAATCAAAGTTACACACAGTTGCAGTTTTAACTTAAAATATTGTGGGCACTTGAAAGGTGGAGGCTCTCGCACAGACGCGTAGTACTACAAGCACTGTCCATCGCAGTCACACAGTGATGTGCAGGGCAGATTTGCCCTGGAGCATTTACAGTTGCCTTTACAGGCCGACTTACAATGGCAGCTTGTAAGCTCTGAACATGCCTCCTGTATCAGTGGTATTGTGGTCCAAATTGGTGTCCAAGAAGTCCCTGTTTTCATCCAGCCCCAATCAGCTGGTGATGGAGGTTCTGGGTAGGGCACAAGTGCCTGACTCCATACGTGTCCAGCCTGAAAACATGCACGTTTTAGGTGTTGTTCGAAGGCGTCTGCTGTTGGGGGAATGTGATCAATTGTTCTTGCCTTCTTCGTGAACAAGTGTCGGCGCATGTCATTCACTGTCTTTATCTCGGTAGTCCGGTCATAGAGGATGGCAACGTATCTTTCTATGCTCTGTAGTTCCATAGTAATAGCGTCCACAGATGGCCTATAAGCGAGAGCATGAAAGGTCTGCGTGATGCTGGGGTATGCCTCCCAAGCCTTCCAGGCTGTCTTTTTCCCAATTTGGGCAAAAAATGACACTGTGTCGCAGCCAGTGAAGGCATGAAATAATGGCAAAGACTCGGACTTCCTGCGGCCAAGGCCGGTGGCAATTTTATGGATGGCAAGGTAGCGGTAGCTTTTACCAGTGCCAATGGCAATCTAGAGTTCCTCCACCCCGTGTGACTGGTAGGTAAAGTAGTGTGCTATTGCCAAGACCACAATATCAGAATCTACAGTTCGAATCAATACCCGTTTTCTACCCTTTTTCACGGCATCCAGGACATTTTTTTGGATTTTTTGAATTTTCTGAATTTTTGGGCGCCCCTCAGGAAAACAATTGTATAGGTCCATACTACATCTGTGCCAAATTTGGTGCTTTCCTGAAAAAATGAACGATGCTTCCTCTTAACTGCCTAACTAAGTCGTCAATCTTCTACGGCCGTGAGTAAAAGCTGAATTATAATAGTAAATTCATTCAAAAACAACCCGGGCAACACCGGGTGCTTTCGGCTAGTTCATTATAATCAAAGTATCATTTTTATTTATTGGGCTTAGTAGCAGATGAAGACAATCATGAAAACATTGTCCGATTGAGATATTTGTGGATAGTGTAAAACACGTGTGGAAAGCCCCGAATCACAAATCCTACCTTGCAGTGTTTCCGCTTCCATATTCACTTGATTCCAGTCGTGGTCCCGGGCCCAGATGTTGTTTGACGCCTGCACTGACCCAAGCAAATTCGAGGCTGTCTGCTTGCACAGTGATCTTACTTTCTGACCTCCCATCTAACTCTTTCCAAAGCACGGCACACTCTTTGAATTTTCTAAAACTTCTCTCGGGGAAAGAAAGAATTTTCCCATGCGTGTCCACTGTGTGTATATAGCAAAATGTCAAAGATTTTCCTTCACAATCATCGGCCTCGGATGACATGGACGACATGTAGGTCGCCATGTTGTACAGTGTCACGTAAATGTAACAAGACACATAATTGGTTACTGGAAGAGTTACAACGGGGATTGTGCATAAGACACGCGCTGTGATTGGATCATATTTGACACAAAATAACTCTATTTGCATTCGGTTTTTTTCATATTTCTCTCTTTTGTGCACAGTATGCTCTTGACGAGTTTCACAGATTTATTGAAATATATTTATTGACAACATGCAAGGATATTATGTAGTTCCAGTATGGTTGTCACAAAAGTGAATGGTGTCTGTGGTCAACATGCATCCTATTTGTTCAGAACTTGTGTGGAATCAAACAAGATGTCACTTGACACAAGGTCCTCTCTTATGGTGCATTGTTTGCTTCTCTCTGTGTTACAGATCATATTTGCCGTGCGAAGACGACGATATGACAACATGCCAGAGAACAAATGTAAGTTACTGGAATTGAGATGGAGTACATTTCACTCAGGCACACAAATAATAAAATTAATTTAAATTAAGGAATTATAATTCCATATTTCGTTATTTTGTTTTCATTCACAGACCGCTGTGGCTCCACAGAGAGAGTAAGTTGTTCCACAAGACTGGATTCGAAAATCCCGGAAGTGAGTAATGTGTTAATGATGGAAGCCGAGTCACTTGTGAAGTTGCAGCACAATACCCCTCTACAGTTACCCATGCTGCATACCCCTCTACAGTTACCCATGCTGCATACCCCTCTACAGTTACCCATGCTGCTGAATCCTGATGTTTTATTCAAAGCGATCTCAGGTGGGTTGAGACCAGATGGGATCAGATTGGAGGACAAGGAGATTGTGTTTCCTGGATCTCATGGAAAGGGGAATAGATGTGCACAGTTTTCTAAAAGCCTCGATTTGATGTCTTGTCGATTCAGTTTTGGCGATTCAAATTCAATGGAAAACTACCTGGAAAAGATGAACATGGTTTGTCAATCACAAAGTTTAAACACCCGACGGTGCATGATTGAATCGCCATCAGTGGGAATGGGAATACAAATCCCATTAGAAACATCTGTACCTGTACAGCCTGAACTTCGACAGTCAGCCTGTAAGAATGCAACGGCCCCTAACCCTAACATCCCAAAAGATCAAACTTCTTCCCCAGTAGCAGAAACACTCGTAGCAGAAAATGCAACTGAAGAAGGCAACATCTCTTCACCAGTTGAGATCGAGAGAGAATCCATTCCAAACTTGGGGAAAGGATCAGTAAAAATCTATCCACGCAGATCTCGGAATCCCATAAAGATGCCAGTGGCTCCTTCCATAACTGCCTCTGACAAAATCTGTCCACGCAGACCTCGGTTTCCCATAAAGATGCCAGTGGCTCCTTCCATAACTGCCTCTGACAAAATCTGTCCACGCAGACCTCGGTTTCCCATAAAGATGCCAGTGGCTCCTTCCATAACTGCCTCTGACAAAATCTGTCCACGCAGACCTCAGTTTCCCATAAAGATGCCAGTGGCTCCTTCCATAACTGCCTCTGAGAAAAACTCAACATCTTGTGCACCTGTAAAGAATATAAAGTCTTTAAAGCCTCCTATAATCTCAACCTACCTCCATAAAAACGGCCTCAAAAAGAAGATATTTGCTCGACCCAAATCTTTGTGGAAAAGATAGTTACAAAATCACTTCTAGACCATCAAGCACAAACCCTGAAACAGATCACCGGAAAGACAAGGTCCCAGCCCCGGAAAGAAACGTTTGGTGTCCTGGAAACTCATCGTGGACCTGCGAGCAGGTGACATCCGGATATTTATCTCGTCTGATAGCCCCTGTGTCATCCAGTACGGGAGTTTGATTCTCTAGTTGACAGGAAATGTTTCAGTTGAAAATACAAGAAACAAGAGTTGGATTCCCCTGAAAAGCTCCCGAGTTGACAAGAAATGCTTTGGTTGAAAAAAAAGTTTTGACTGAACTACACTAGTAGTTATTAAGTTGAGAAAGTTCCATCTGGAAATCGTTCTGGTCAACAGCAAAGGAACTATATCACGAACAACAGGTCATGATGAATGGAATGCAATTATTAGGTACGTTTGGGCATCGAATCTGAAGCTGAACCCAAGCCCTAACCGAGTTCCTGTCCCCCTTAACAGAAAATTCCCCCACAGTATGTGAGGTTCTCTCTTCGGGTGGAGAAAAATCTCACAATCTTCTTAATTTCAAGGTAGTTCCAATAATTGACTTCATATTGTTGCTACGATCATACTTCTCACTTTCCTGTCTGGATACTTTCTTGGCCGTTCTTTTCCAGATAGTTATTTGAGGGCCGCCATGATGCAGGCTGGTTGCCCTCAGAGAAATATCTCCTCAATGTAACCTCCTCTTTCCCCTCCCAAATGTCTGGCAATCTTGCCAAACATTAAAGGTCACTCCAATAAATAACTCAATGGCTGGTGACGCAGAACTCCAATCAATCAAACTTGCTACTTTCCTATTAGCTCCTCTTTTTCTGCTCCGTTTGAGATATTTATTTGATGGCCGCTTTGATGCAGGCTTGGCGGCCTTCAGAGAAATATCTCCAACATGACCACCTCTTTCCCCTCCCAAATGTCTGGCAATCTTGCCAAACATTCCAGGTCACTCCAATAAATAACTCAATGGCTGGTGACACAGAACTCCAATCAACCAAACTTGCTACTTTCCTATTAGCTCCTCTTTTTCTGCTCCGTTTGAGATATTTATTTGATGGCCGCTTTGATGCAGGCTAGGCGGCCTTCAGAGAAATATCTCCAACATGACCACCTCTTTCCCCTCCCAAACATCTGACAATCTTGCCATTCTTTCCAGGTGACTAATAATTTACTCCATACGGCTGGTAGAAGTGATAACTGGTAGAAGTGGGACAAATCGTTGTCGACCCAGATGGAATTAAAGGAAGATGGAAAAGATATATGGAAATGCTGTTGAATACAGAAAATGAATGGGATGGCAACATAGAGAGTAACCCAGTTTTAGGACCGGCAGAGAAGATAACTGAGAAGGAAGTTGAGGAAGCGATAAAAGCAATGAAGGGTAGAAAAGCGGGAGGGCCGACGGGAGTTGTGGGAGATATGTTGAAGGCAGCAGGAAGTTGGGGTGTGAAGAGAATGACAGAGATCTGTAATCTGGTGGTGAAAGAAGGCCGCATTCCAGTGGAGTGGGAACTGAGTACCCTCGTCCCTCTATACAAGGGGAAAGGTGACCCTCTGGAGTGTGGCTCGTACCGAGCGATAAAGTTATTGGAGCATGGAATGAAGGTATTGGAAAGGGTGTTGGAGAGGAGGATAAGGAAGAAAGTGAAGATCGACGAAATGCAGTTTGGATTTATGCCAGGAAGAGGAACGACAGACGCGCTTTTCATTGTGAGGCAGTTGCAGGAGAAGTACATTGAGAAGAGGAAGAAGTTGTTTCTTGGGTTTGTTGATCTGGAGAAAGCATTCGATCGGGTTCCACGCAAAGTATTGACATGGGCATTGAGGAAGTTAGGAGTGGAGGAATGGTTGATCAGAGTAGTGATGGCAATGTACAAAAGAGCGCGCACAGCTGTAAGGACGAAGGACGGGAACAGTGGTGAGTTTGAGGTGAAGGTGGGAGTGCATCAGGGGTCGGTACTAAGTCCACTACTATTTGTAGCTGTGATGGAGGTGCTGGCTCAGAACGTAAAGGAGGGTTTACCGTGGGAGTTGTTGTATGCAGATGATCTGGTGTTGATTGTGGAAAGTATGGATGGACTGAAGGAAAAGATGAACACGTGGAAGGAATGTATGGAGACAAAAGGTCTGAAGGTGAATATCGGAAAGACGAAGGTGATGGCAAGTGGTAAAGCATGTGGTGAGGTGGAAAGAACTGGGAAGTGGCCCTGTGCTGTGTGTAGGAAGGGTGTCGGAGTGAACTCCATTCAGTGTACAATGTGCGCTGAGTGGGTTCATCAAAAATGTAGTGGTCTGAGAGGGTCATTAACCAGTGTGGCAGCTACATTCAAATGTAAGGTGTGCACAGAGGGAGCTGCAGATGGAGGAAATGTTGAGTTGGATCTTGGAGACGGTGTGAAGCTGGAAGGTGTGAAAACATTTTGCTACCTCGGAGACATTTTGCTACCATGGAGAAGGTGGATCAGACTCGGCAACGGTTGCTCGAGTGAGATGTGCATGGAAGAGGTTTCGGGAATTGAGTGGCGTGCTGATGATGAGGGGAGTGTCGTTGAAGCTGAAGGGAAAGGTGTATGCTGCATGTGTGAGAAGTGTTATGATTTATGGGAGCGAGACATGGGTAATGAACATAGAGCAGCAACGAAGGCTGGAAAGGGTGGAAATGCGAATGGTTTGATGGATGTGCGGCATATCGTTGAGAGAGAGGAGGACAAATGATGAATTGCGAAAGATGATGGGAATATTGCCTGTGATTGATGCTGTGAAGAGGAACAGGTTGAGATGGTTTGGTCATGTATTGAGGAAGGATGAAAGTGACTGGTTGAGAAGAGTGATGGAAGTTAATGTAGAAGGAAGTAGAGGACGGGGAAGACCGAGAAAGACTTGGCTAAAGATGGTGGAAGAAGAAATGCGGGCAAGGGGGTTAACAAGGAGAGATGCAGAAAATAGGGCAAAATGGAGAAGATTGTCATGGGGACCGCAAGGCTAACCCCCGCTCTCGCAGGGAAAATGGCCTTTTAAAATGCATGTTGTGTTGTTGTATACGGCTGACGTTAAATGACAATTATCCAAACTTCTTACTTTCCTCTCTTATTTTCCAGATAGCTATTGCAGGGTCACCATGATGCAGGCTGGTGGCCCTCAGAGAAATATCCCTTCAATTTGACCAACACTTTCCCCTCCACCTCCAACTTTACCCTCCCAAAGGAAAGCTTCAGGTTCAACTTCGATATTCCTCCCACTTTCCTCTTACTGGTAGAATCGTCTTTCAGAGTCTGTTTTATTGTGCGCTTTCCACCAGATCTTTAAGTTTGCTGTCAAACACCACCCTCACATTTGGTTTGGTAAATGTTTTGGGTTCAGTCTTTCGGATTTTTCCGCCCTCTCATACCTGAGATTTCCCTCCCAGTCATTGTGTTGTAGTTCAGTCGGCCATCCTCCCATTCTGGTCCAGGAGGTCACGGCTCAAGCCAATGAAGCCTTTGTCGCTCCTGTGTGAAGCGGAGCCATCGCCGTGAAATATAAAACACACAGGAAATGGCGCTCTGTGCTGAGGCGCGGCGGTGATGGTCATGGTTAACTTAACCCCCGACCAGGCAAAGATCTCCGGGGGGTTAAACAACACGTGGGGACGATCAAAAGAATCGAGAGGAATTGTGAGAAAATGTTTCATGAGTTTTGGTTCTGTGACGGTGTGTAAAGCACAGTGTACCATGGTGCGTTGTACCAGCCACCTGTGGGGATGGCAAATTCAGCTGAGGGATATCCGCAAAGGGTCCTGTGTCCAGTTTGCTGGGGCACGGCACGAGCAGTGGGCTGAGTTCTACATACGGGGACCCCCGCAATCAATTGAGCAAAATAAATTAACAGGAAGATTAAAATAATCTGGAAGGATTAAATTAACAAAGTAAATTAACTAAAAGAGTTTAACAGATGTGAGTAAAACGAGAAGAAAAAGACATAAAATGTCATGTCTCCCATATTTTTTGTAATGTTTCTGTACAGAGTTAATGGCCATCTTTGGTCAGATTACAAAAGAAACTGTTCTGCATATGTATACTCATGTATTGTCTTCGTGCCAAGTTTGAACAAAATTGGTCCATATATCTCCGAGACATGGTTGCAGACGGACGGACGATATCCAACCCACAAGCCCTGTTTTGGACTAAGTCCTACGGTGGCTGATAATATGAGAGTACAGAACCAGGAGTGTGCCCACATGGAGGCAGAACAGAGCACCTCCGCATGGGGTTTCAGGAGCAATAGCTAAGCCTATTGGGGGCCCAGGAAAAGTTATGCCCACATGGGGGCACTAGCAATAGGAGAACATATAATCGAGTAGAAGATGAATGACATTTAGCAGGTATGTAGGTAGCTTTAGGTAAAACGATTTGGTAAAACTATTGGATAAAATGAACGTGCTCGTGTTCAGGGGACGACAGGGGATGCACGAGTTAGTTCAGGGAATTAAAATCGATAGGGTCACATGTGGGGATGCACCATTTTCTCTCCTGAGGGATTAATGTGAATGAAAGAGGCACGGGGGAGTGTGTGAATGAGTGAAGTGTGACAGACAGTGTAATGGTGTGGAGGGAAGAATTCCCCACCAAGGAAACCCAGGAGGATAGTTAGCGAGGATCCATCTGTATCGAAATGGATTCTGTTCACTTGTTGCTGTGAACAAAGCAAAGAATTATTGATAATGGATACACTGATAACAAGTGTTACTGATAACAAGAATTCCTGATAAGTGTGGCTATTGCAAAGAAGGTTCAGTGATACAAGAGGGCATGCCCCGTTCTGCATATGAAGCATGTGTGCGCCTCTCTTGGGGCCTGGATTGTTGGCCTGGCACGTGTGCTCCTCTCTTGGCCTGGGTCACTCTGCCTGTCCGTGCTGGGATCGCCACTACCTATTCACGCTGCTCGGTGGCGACACCGGGGGGCGGGAGGCGTCGCGAGGCATCTGGCCTGGAACATCCTGGACTTTGTGCGAAGAGTAACAGGTTTCCATCGTTTGTTCGTTCCCCTCCCCCGTGAAAGTGTGCTGGACACATGTAGTGTTTATTTGTTGTAATCATAATAAGGCGTAGGTTTAGCTAAGTTCCTACTTCTCATCCGTTTTTCTTTCCTATTGTAATAATTACATTGTAAATATTTGTAAATAAATCAAATTGTTAAACGTTTCCTTTTTCGCTGTCCGTGAAAGTCTTTTCCTCCATTAATTCGCCATTGCCCGCGCCCAGGTTAACAATCGGCCGTGACGACATTAGAATTACTCCGGCGGTTACCAATGGTTTTCACTTGGCCATCTAAATTGGTGTACCGCTGGAGGGTACGGTACGTACCCCGAATGAGACCGTCACGTGGTACAGGTATCGCGCGACGGTCCAATCGATATTCGTAGTTGCTGATTCGCAACCTGCTAGGTACGAAGTTATTCGTGCGTGGCAGTCGAAGGTCTGGTAAGTCTCTTGTTCTGGATGCGATAGCAAATGGTCGGAGACCGACATTTGCTCCCTCTTTTCCTTCTGGTTCTGATTCCTCTCGTGGTTGGACTGCCTCTTGCTCTGGAGCCTGCCTGCGAGAGAGTGTGGACGATCGGTGTTCTGGTCCTCGGCGCAGGTGATTGCGTGCCGACCTCGTCTCCTCGTTCCCCTGTTCATTTGGCATCGGGGATTGAAGCAGCCGACGGGAGAGGCGGCGCATGGACGGGTGTACGAGCGAGGCTTGCCGTGGGAGCATGGCGAGCGAGGCGCTCGGTGAGGCCTGAAGGTGCGCGATCAAGGGTGCATCGAGGCCTGCTTTCCACCAACATCGGAGCCGCGGCGGGCTTGTGCGCTTGGAGCCGACGATCCCTGACATCCAGCCAGACAGAGATAAGCTCACACCACACAACGAGGTTCCTTTTGTAAATTCTCCATTTTTTTGTATCTGAAGTCTGTGTGGGGACGTCCCAATTTAGAACATTTAATTACCGGCGCATTCTTGTAATTGGCATCCGTGGCAATAAAGCCTCGTTCTTTTGTACATAAATTCCGTTTCGTGTGAGTTTATTAATTTCCTGCAGGTTGAAGACTGCCCGGCGAGATCGTGTCAGGTAAATTTCGCCGGTTCTTCCTCTTCCCCTCCTTCCTCCTGCGCGTGTATAGCAAATCCGCCATTGACCCGGATGCCTCGTTAAGCTCGTGGCCATCCGCGATTCCCCGGTCTTAACCGAGGGGCAATCGCGCGACAACTGGTAGTCGGTAGTGGGATTGAACCCTAAAGTATAATAGGTGCCAAGAGTGTGGAGAATTTGGATGAAAATTTTTTTTTAGTCAGAGACGATAAATTGGAATCGTCGATTGGGCTGGCGCGTTGCGAGCGGAGCGTTGTTAAATTTTATTCTTGCGGTAAAACGCATGTGGGAAAGCAACCTTCTCTTCACGGAGGAGGGGGTGAGCTATATGGAAGAAAGAATGGAAGATATGGGGAGCCTTGGAAGTGAGTCAGAGGTCGATTGAGGGGGGGGGGGGGGGGGGGAAGGGAAAGTTGTATCGTGGTGGAACTTCCCCCGCAGCAGTGACGGTTCCGATAGACCTCCAGATCATATTAAATTTATTATAGGCTGACTGAGCAACAGAATGAAAACATGAGGGAATTAATGAAGGGAGAGATGGGAGGATTGAACGATAAAATGGATGCCCAAAGGAATGACATGAATGCTCAGAGTGAGCGATTGAATAATAAAATGGACACAGAGTGATGAATTGAAGGGAGAAATGAAGGGAATGAATTAGGATATAGGGGGATTGAATGAAACAATGGATACCCAAAGGAATGAATGGAGGGGAAAAAGGAAGAGATTTAATGACAAATGGGATGCCAGTAGTGGACAGAGGAGAGCCCAGATTAAAGAAACGGGAACCCCATGTGAACAAACGAATGAAATAAAGAAATAACAAAAGAATGATTCACATAGGGCACATGAGAAGCCAAGGGATTTTGGGTCTCACTATCTGCCATGATCTTTCTTGGGAAAACCACATTTCCAAGCTGGCCTCCAAAGCCAGTCGCCGACTGGGCATCCTCCGTCGTGCGAAGTCCTTCCTCGGCACACCTGAGCTCCTCACCACATACAAGGCTTTCATCCGCAGCTCAATGGAATACTGTTCTCCCCTATGGGCCGGTGCTCCTGCCTCACACCTAGCTCGGCTTCACGCTGTTGAAACCAAAGCTTTCAGAATTATTGGAATCTCCCGCGATGAAGCTATCTCTGAGGGCCTTTCACTCACTCACCGCAGGCAGGTAGGTGGTCTTTCTGTCTTCTACCGACTCCTCTCCGGCCTTGCACCCCCAGCTCTCTCTGTGCTCTGTCCCCCAAATATTCCTACAGGTCGCACAAGATCTGCCAGCAACCCTCTGATGGTTAAACTGCCGAAATCTCGGCTCTCTGCTCACCTTCACTCTTTCATTCCTCTTTTCTCCCGCCTCTGGAACAAACTCCCTCACTCCCTTCAATCCCACTCCTCCCTCCAGGTCTTTAAAACAGCTGTTCACCACCATCTCTTATCTTCCCCCATCCAAAACCTTGATCTTTTCTACCCCCGCTAATTCACCCCAGATCCACCTTGTTTGAAATTCCAACTTCTTTCCTGGAAGTCCTGGCAGTGTCCATATGTTTTATACCTCTCCCACCGCCCCCTTCCCACGCCCCCCCCCCCCCCCAAAGCCCTCGCCCTCTCTCAGATCTCTCGATGTCTCCATGTCTCTCGGTCCCTGCTCTCAAATGTTGTGTTTGTGTCCTTCCCCCTCTCTCCCCATCTTGTCTACCGCTCCCTATGTTATATGTTTTTTGTGTCGGTTTGTCTTTCTGTGTGATTAATGTTCGCTCTTTCACGAGCCTCGACCTTGTATACAAAAAAAAAAAAAAAAAAAAAAAAAAGGGTGGCAGAAATTCAGTCTGAACGGGGGGGGGGGGAGTTAACTGGGTCAATGGAAGAGCGTGCAGATGGGGCACAGGAGCAGGGAATCGAATTAAAAGGTGAGACTGCATGTTTGGAGGTGAATGGCGAGTGCCTACAGGTGAATAGGGAAGAAAAAAATTTAAATGGGGAAGTTTGGGAAAGAAATTTGGAGGTGAGTGGGGAGTGCTCGAATGTAAATAGGGGAGAATTAAATTTAATTGGGGAATGTTTCCCACATAGAGGCCTGGAAAGTTGTCGGGGCCAGGTGGATGTCACAACAAACCAACAGGGGGATGAATTTGGAATGGTGCAGCACAAGGGCAGTTGTGCAGAGCAAGTGGGGTCTCTTCCCCACTTGGGGGTCCGTGTGGCGGAACCGGACCGGGTGTGTAATTATGAAGGCCTGTGGGAGCCAGAACTGATTGGGAATGTGAGTGATGATGATGTACAGGATTTGATCCAGTGGCTGGAAACCTGGGACAATAGCATCGAGGTAGAGATTGACCAGGCCCAAACGGCAAAGGAGTTTGGGGGGTTCAGGTGAGTCGGTCCGAGGAGGCAGTTGAGGTGACCGAGGGGACCCTCACCACAAACCATGATTGGATACAAGAGGCTCCGAAATTACATACCCAGCAGGGGGAGTGTGTTGGCTCCGAGCTGGATTTGGATACAGAGGAGTCGGGAGATCGAGCCTCGGAGGATTTGGTCCCCGTAGGGAATGTGGAACAACTGCAGGGAGGGTCAGAACAACCTGGAGGGATTGTTACCTGCAGCTGCGGTTATTGGACACACGAGGCCAACATTTTAAAAAGAAAATCTAAAATCGAATTGCAATGGGAATTTGATTTGGAGCAGCCATGGGGGGAATTGGTCCCCTGGCTGCGGGTACCCGGGCTGCCAAACTCCCCCGGACTAGGAGAGGTCATTGGAGATGGCTTCGGGGGGGGGGGGGAGGGGGAATGTGCCCCCTTTGGAAACTTCGAGTATGCCAGCCAGCTGGGGGGCTGGGCTGGCAGGTTTTGGACGTAGGGTCCAGCCACGGGTGTCATGGTGCGACCTGGGCCCCACGGGGGGTCTGGTGGAGTGTGGCATCCCGGGGCACCGCCCTGGTGGGTGGCTCGGGCCAGCAGGGTCACCGGATCCTTGTGGGGGTTAAGACTTCCAGGAGGTCCGAGGTGGTTTCTCGGGCCTCGGATGGCGTATATTGAGGACCACAAGGGGGAGGTGTTGTGGGTTTCGCTTTGGTGGCGGCATGGCAGACGGCCAACATGGGCCTGATGTAGTGACCGCCCGGGCATGCTGCCTGGCACCCTCTCCCTGAGGCTCTGGGACAGCCAGCATGTGGTGACCTGCCATTCTGTGCTGGTCTGTGGACGTGGGTGGAACCCCATGGACAGAGATGGACATAGCCTGCTGGACAACGATTGGGGCATCTGTGGAACGTGATGGTGTGAGAATGATCTTCCACAGATGTTTCATTACGATTTGTGGACTCTCGGCTTGGGAAGAGAGCCATTGGAGTGTTGATTGGGAATGTGTAACATGCCGAGCATATGGGCCATGCTCAGCTGGCATGTGTATGGAGAAGCACCTTTCTTTGGTGAGTTTAGTGAAATGCGGAAAAATTGGCACGGGTAATCTCAGGGTTAGATGTAAATCTAAGGGTGGATTTTGTGAAGAGAAATGGTGGTCACTGCACAGTGGCACCATTATTGATCCAGGTGTGTTTATGTTGGAACCCATCTGTGGATCGGTCCCATCGGCCGATGGGTCTGACCCATCTGTGGATGCACGAGAAATGACAATGCAGACCCATCGGCCGATGGGTCTGCGCCATCTGCGGATGTGTTGTTCACCTTGAAGGAATGTGTTGACAGAATGGTGCTCTTCAATCAGGTACACAGTCATTGGAATTACATGTGGTAGGAATTTAACAGAGATGATTTTTAAATGTTTAACAGATTAAAGCACATGTCACGGACTGCTTTATAAACATTTATGACATCAATTGCTTATTTTTAGGTTCAAATAAACATACTCATCCACCATTGATGCATAGGAAACACAGATGGGTTCACCTTCAAGGTGAACAACACATCCGCAGATGGCGCAGACCCATCGGCCGA
Source organism: Myxine glutinosa (assembly GCF_964187855.1). Lineage (NCBI taxonomy): Eukaryota > Metazoa > Chordata > Myxini > Myxiniformes > Myxinidae > Myxine > Myxine glutinosa. Next base: position 117,456 of record NW_027616863.1, on the reverse strand, counting down.
TGGGACCGATCCACAGATGGGTTCCAACATTTAGACCAAAGTGTTGGAGGCTGGGATAAAATTGATAGGGTAGCAGGACACAGCCTTCAACTGGTTGCGGGGGCGATTGCGCCAATATTTGGGACGCGGTGTTATGGGGGTGTAGTTGGGGGTCTGGGGGTGTAGTTGGGGGTCTGGGGGTCAACGTGGTGCTGTGGGTGTCCGAGGTGTGTGGACCATGTCTTCTGGAGGAGTCTCCTGGTGGAGCATGGCTGTCTGCTGGACCTTGGCGTGGTCAGGTGTGGGTGGGCACTGGGGGCTGCAGTTGTGTGGACTGGGGGATGAGGGCGGCATAGGTGATGTGATGTGGATGTCACGCACTGCGACCGTCTCCCCCTGGGCCGAGGTTGTGAGTGTGGTTGTGTTGGCAGCAAGTGCTCACCACATTGGCCAGCTGAGGCTAGAGCAGCTGTGTTTCTCGCAGGAGGGGCCGAAGGATGGATGGTTGGTCGCACCCTTATGGACACATGGGCCGTATTGGCAGTTTGGCTGCTCAGCTTGTCCCGATGACCCTTGCACGGTAGAGGTGCGGAGGTGTCGTGGCCAAATGTAGTAGAGTAGTGATAATCACCGTTGGATGCGGATCCACATACCTGCCAGTACAGTAGGGAGAAAAGTGACATTTGGTGGAATTTGCTTCGTCCGATGGGAGAAATTTTGGGATTCTGTCGGGTGGATGGCACTTTGGACCTGACGAACCGGTGAATATCTGCACATCAAGATAGGGGTAAGGCATTGATGGTTACTGTCCCAGGCTTCAGGACTTGCTTTTGTAAATTGGGACGTGTAATTTGGAGTTAGGGGGCGGGTGAGAGTGATTGCATCGCCGGTGAGGGGGGTGGAATGCGTGCCACACAGTGTCTTGTGGGTTGCGTTTGTTTTTATGTAAAGTAGACCATGGGGCCGTACCTAATTTTTCTGCTTAGTTTTTGAGTTTCATAGTCTCCTCCTGGCGACTACTTGAAACCTTCCTTAATATATTCCTCATATGTGCCTGAACCCAAAATCAAATGCTCCCAAGCTTGAAAATTGAGTGTTACTGAGAATTTCACAAAAAAACAAAGAAATACATAGAAATGGTTGCTAAGGTAATTTTACCCTAGCAACGGTGACACATAGGCATTTTCTGTGGGTTTAGAGCACAGAAATGTAACAAATGGGCAGAAGAAATAGTTGTAAAAGACTCCATTTATATAAACACATCCATAACATTATGTTAAATGTTGATAAGAGGGTCTTTGTAGTGTCTTACACAATGAATTACGGGAGACATCAATGGGTAAATTAGTACAGTTCATAGCGGGTAGTAAACTAATTTGGAACACCACCGCCATCATCTTTTCACCAAACAGAATAGTTTAAAATGCAAACATCTCACAACCACGTGTTTAAATGAAGAAAAAACATACCCCTTATTTATTTTATATCTCTGTTCATCCAGTTTAATGTTTGCTTGAAAAACTTACACCCAGTCCCATCCTCGCTTGTGCTCATACTTTATTACAAAATATTTCCCTCTTTTTACAGTGTTTTCAATTACTACATTTTGTTTCTCCTATTTCATACCTCGGACACAGGCACTTTCTTTTCCCCTCCACTCCCCCCCCCCCCTCTCTCTTTCTTTTCCTTTTGTCCTTTCTCTCCGTCACTCTCCTCTCACATCTAAGTATTCGTACATGTCATGTTACAAACGAACTGCGTACAGTGCAATGAGTAACTTGTGTCTTGGTTGGTGTCTTTAATACAAGCTGAAGACATTATAAAAATCATCAATTCATGATAATGTCAATCACTGAAAAGAAGCATCCATCATAACATTATGTTAAAACCTGCAAAGTATTTATAATGATGTGGCATTATATATTTCTCAGAACATTTAAAAGCAAGGTTTAGGTTGTAACTGGTCATCATTTACGCAATGACGCAATCTTTGTCAATTTCATTAAGTCATGATGAAATGAATTCAGGAATGATCTTCAAGTGTTCTTTTATTCCTGCATGTATGATGTCAACAATATGTGATATGAACTTCTCTATAAATACAAATTGATATGACTTATTGTTGACTTCATACATGGAGGAATAAGAGAACAAGCTGAACAAATTTTCAGGTGGCTGGTAACCCATAGAATGTTCACGATACGGTGGCTGGTAACTGTAAACTCTACTCTCTAGCTTAACTTATGCCGTACCTAGTTAGCCATGAAATTTAAACGTAACAGGAAGTAAAATTAAAATCTACAGGGTATATCCCATAAATCTTGGAAGGAACCAAAATATTTCTGAAAGAGAATTAAAAAAACTAGCACAGAAGTAAGTGGGGCAGCAAAACAAAATAATCTAGGCTAGCAGTAGCACTGAACTGTACGATCAAAATAAACACTGCACAGATCTCAGTACATGGGGCATGTGGGTGGATTGTGCTTTTGCATTTTGTAGACCAAACAAACCAACACTCAAAGTGGTGATATAATGCTGGATAAGCTCATTTTATTGAAAATATAACATAATCACATATAAGAATATATTTACTTACATTAGTCACTGCTTTGAGGCACGAGTGCAGGCTTCTTCCTCGCTCTCTCGATCTTACACTTGTCAGTGTATCGCATGTAGCACTTGCGATGATACCCGGCTTGACAGGGAACGGCATCGAGTATTTCTGGTGCTCTAACCAGCTCCAATCCAAAAGTATTGATTGCATTTTGTGCAATTTCAGCTTCTCTGGTATTTGTAGATTTCCACTGATGAACACTTGTGATGAATTTTTGCCAACTAACTTCCGAAAACAAAGTAATCTTTTCTCTTGCACCAGTAATAATGCGCATGCAACATGCCATTGCTATGCCCAGGTAGCTCAGCTGCATGGGTCAAGGGCTGTGATTGGCCAATTCTGTGACACTTGCAGATACAGCATCTGTGATTGATCTGTTAAGGCATTCAGTATGACATCATCATGCTAGATTCTGGCTGGGGAAGTGTATATTTTTACATGCAAATTTCTCAAAAATGCTCAGTTTTTAGTGATGGGAACATTAAAAATAGTAATTAATGACCTAATATCTATTGCTCTTGCAAATATCCAGTAGCCCCCAAGTGGGGACTATGGAAAAGTGGATTTTGGAGTCTTGGCCCATGGTCTGAAGGTGATGTGTTTTTGTGTGGTCGTGAGGGTGGAGATTATGGATGAGTGATGATTATTGTGTTTTGAGATGTAATGTGATTTAAATGTGAATGGGGGGTTCACATGATAGCAGGCCATGGCAGCAACTGTTGGAAACATCTTTTTGGTGACACCTTTTGTTGGAAATGTGTTGGAAAATTGAATGGCAGCGGGGGAGGAAATGTGTTTTGGGGATTTTGTGGGTGGGGAAGGTGTGCGTGTCCGCAGGTATGGATCGAGCTCTGAGGAGCGATGACTGCAACCCCCCTGTGCGGCAATTACCCCTGACAGCCAGTGGTATTTGCATTTATTTAAGCGAGGCTGTGATTCTCATTCTGGGGTTAGTTTTTTTTAAGTTAACTTCATAAATCGATTCTAACTTAATCCTTACTTCCATGGGAACTGCTTGGAGACGCATTTTTTGAATGAAACGTTTTTAGCAAAGAACACTATTTTAGTAGTTGGGACTGCTGTTGCTGTTGGAGTCAATTCTGAAGTTGGAATTTTGAAGATCAGTTCGGATTAAGAGTTTGTGGAGTTTATCGCATTGTGGTTTTTAACCATTTGCGGAAATGCAATAAAGGGGTGGAGTGGGGTGAGGAGGTTTGGAGGTGGTGGGGGTAGGACCAGTTGCAACTGCTAAACGAGAAAGCATCTGAAAATGCAAAGCCCGTCGGCGTCCGTTTGTAATTAGACTTCTTCTTCTTCTTCTTCTTCTTCTTTTCCATATGCTCAAAATAATGAAATTGGTAAAAAAAAAAAATGAAAATTGATGATTTTATACAGCTTTGATCTTTGAGCTTTACATCTCAAAAAAAAATCTACTTCTACCTTTTGATTGGTGAACAAATGAATTGACCCAATATGCAAACACACACACGGGGACACACACACACACGGGGACACACACACACGGACACACACACACACGGACACACACACACACACACACGCAGGGACACACACTCACTGGGACACACACACACACACACGGGGACACCCACACCCACACGGGGGCACACATGCACACGGGGACACACACACAGGCACACACAGACACATGGACACATGCACACACACACACACACACACACACACACACACACACACACCATTCAGAATTATGGGCAGTTACGAGGGGCGACAATTTGACATCTCACCCCGAGCATCATTTTTCCTCGATACACCACCACTCCACTGTACCTGCGATCTGTTTTTAAAATTCCCTCCAGATGATGGACCCAGATTGCGTATATCATATTCCTATCAGGAAGCGACTCATTGTTACCCGGCAACGCTGGGTACTTTTGCAAGTATATATGTATATATATTGTTGCGGATCTCGCCGCCGGCCTTCTCCCCTTATCAAGGGGGGATTAGTCCCCTTGTCTCTGACTGGCCGACGGGACCCGGGACTTATGACGTCACTTCTGGACAGCGCTGAGTAGGGTTGTAGGACCAAGTCGCTATTACCTAAGTACCAGCGCCGCCCAGGAAGCAAGGAAATAAGCCCCGCACGGATCACGGGTGTTGGTGGATACGCCGAGCGGTAGCGAACCCGTGACCCGACCCGTTAACAATGACTAGACCCCGATCCAAGTGGTTCTTATTCATGCCACGCTTACCCAATGGAGAAATCACAGAATCGGTCGAATTGGAAGAAAAGGGATAACAAGATTTATTTACATGATGTACAATGATCAGAAGAAGAAGACAGTGCAGTCCTTAGGCAGTCTTATACTTATTCCCAAGACAAACGGGCCCGTTCACACTCAGACACTCACACGGGGTTTGCAGATGAACAGATCAGCATGTCCAGGGATGGCATCCGGGCAGCTCTTTCTCCGGTCCCCAACTCGCACCACGAAGCAGATGGTAAGAGATGGCAAGGCAGGAGCTCTCCGCGTGTCGTTTGGCGCACAATCGATAATTACAGGGCGAACGGTAGGCTGGGCTCTGGCGGTTACACTGGCGGCTGCGTATGTAATAAGCGAATAGGCGCTAACAATGCGCTCTTCAATTCCTTCAAGTCCTCATGCACAAGTTATCTCGATACGCGCCAATCGTGCCAGTCCTGTCCTTATCGCATCAAAGTCCCCCTGCGAGTCCTTTAACAATTCCAACCAGTTCTGCGAGTCCTCTCAACGCGCTCGCCCCCCTCAAGTCCTGTTCAAGGGCTTTGCACGTGGGCTTATATAGGCACGCCCCGTGAACCCTCTGGAACTTACCAGACGCCCCTTACCATGCCCTGTCACGCCATGCCTTCAGAGCCCTGGTTGGCTGGTGGCTCTTACCGTTGCTGTCTCCACCACTCCACCCTCGACGCCACCCCCACCTTCCTTTCGGGCCTACCTCGTGTCACTTGACTAGTGAGCACCCTAATTCACTGTGCAACAGCCAAAATGGGGTGTGGGATGGATTCTGCCCAACTAGGTAGATTTGGAGGGTGGAGGCAAAATGAAAGGGGGCCTAATCTTATTTCTTTACACAACGCAGATATTACGAAGGAAAATGGCCTAGTCTTACACATACTATGACATAACTAATACTCAAGGTGGCCTACGTGTTGCTCGTGGACTAACTATGGGGGGCAACCCTTTAGCCTTTAATGATGTTATATGTGCACTCTCAAAACCGCAGCACTGCCCCCCTCCTTCGCCAGGCTCGTCCCCGAGCCGAACCACACAAGTGAGGACGACCGGTTTTGAGCAAGGGTCAGGACTACTCTTAAAATTCCGTGTGACACTTAGATGTGGTTTCCCTCTACATTTAATCTAACACCCTGTGTGTGACAGTTTTACAACACTAAATATGTCCCACCTACTGCGTTGTGTACTAACAGACTCACACCCACAGCTAACCGAATTGCGGAAAGAATTCTCAAACTATACATAAAACCGGTGGGGAGCATGTTATTTACAAGACTAACCCTAATTATTTACATCTCTATAACCCAGGACCTGTTCTTTTTGGAAGAAATTTGGAGGGGAGAGAACAACAATGCAATGCACCAATACACCAATGCACACCAAAAAGTTAACCTTTCAAATGCACCATAATCATGACACAATAATAAATGCACAATCACAATTTACAATCAATGTAGTCTTGTGCTGCTTGGCTGCGTCTTCCTGCTTCGTCTTCGGTGTGCCATAATAAAAACTTGGTCTTCTTTCCTGACACACCGGAAGATAAAAGGCACAAACCGTGTCCGTTTTTTTTTTCTGCCAGCAGGGCCAAACTTAGGTGGTCTGACTGCGTGACATCGACGCCACTTGAAACCAGTGGTCCGCAGGTGAGTAAGCCAGGTAACGTTTGCAGCAAATGATTGCGCAGCAAAAGTGCCAGGCCACAGAACGTGTGGTCCATAAGGTGCATTGGTGCAGCAAAAGGTAGCAGAGTGCAGCTGCATAGGTGTAGCAAAGTGCAACCGCACAGCTCAGGGTTCCTTCACACTCCCCTCAAGAAAAATATGGGTCCATGGGTGGGGAGGAAGACAAAGCAGAAATAGCTGAGGAAAGGGCGCAAGGGTACACGTCAACACAAGGCAATGCAACATGAGAGGCGCGGGAGAGCGAGCAGAGAAAGCTCGTCCCTAGCCGTTCGTACCCCGACCATGTCAGCCTACACTACCCTTGCCCTTCCCTGTATTTGCAATTTACAAATTCCGTCTCTACGTCTTGTCTCCCATATCCCCCTCTATGCCAAATTCGTCATCCAATCCCTCCCAAGAAGGAAGAGATGGAATTACACACAATGTCACTCACGTCATGATGCGTCTTACATTCCAAATCGTTTACAAAATCTGGTGTGGAGTTCTGTCACCTCAGTGAGTGGATGTGGATGGTGCGAAGAGATTTCTCATCCGATCTATCCTCTAATAACATTAACTCTTTACACTACCCGGGGTCATGCCCGGCCAATTCAATGTGCCATCTTTACTCTATGTGGTTCTAAAAACCAATTCCCATTGACCCACCCTGTGGTGCCCTACAATTTGGGTCTCACCCCCAATTTTTCACTACTGTGCCCTCGCACAATTTCGGGGCTGGGTCGTGTGGCTCCACTAGCAGGTCCAACTACCTGCGCACCTCCGCCACTGAAGTCGCCACCCGAGCTTACCTTTCTCCTTGCGACTAACTACCTGGGGAAGGCCCCTCCTGGCTCTCCCACCCCCTGATGCCCTCTCTGGCATTGGGCTACCCGGGTCCTTCCCTTGGATCCTCAGGCCCCACTGAATACTACTACCTGGCTCCCAGAGCCTACCTGCGGCCTCACCTGGCCGACAGACTACCAGTGGCGGAGTGCCCCAATAACTATACGCACCAACAGGCCCACACGCCCAGCCATCTCCACAGACTCATGCACCCATCCAAGCACTTCCTTGCTACTACTCGTGTGGGTATTAAGACCCCCCCCCCCCCCCCTTTTGTGTTCTATTACTGTTTGACCAATTACCAAGTATAACCAACTATACGTTTTGTTTTGATTGATTGCTGTGCTCAATTACCAAAATATAACCAATTTATATGTGTTGCTTTGCAACTTTATCCATTACATCTCCTGTTAAAGAGTTAAGTTACTGTGATGGCATGTTCTCTTACTGCCAAAATATTCCTTTGGAAACTTGCTATATCCTCATAAAGGAGTTATATGTTTTGTAAAAACCAGGCCTTGATGGCATAATCCTTCACTCTGTGAGAGACCAAACCGTATCTTTCCAGTCTCCCATAAAGACTGTGTTAGATCACTTTCATGTTGGCATTTTTATGACTATCCACCCTTGCTGAACTTTCCCCAAAAAAACAAGTTTCTATAAAATCGTCAACATGTTGACTGACCCATGAGTGACCTTGGATGAGCCACTCGGTCTTTCTCTTTGTCTTGAGAGCTAAAACCACACCCCAATGTATCCCTTTATAAAGTGAAGCTAGATCGGATTATTTCAGAGCATCTTGTTGGAACTTTGGTCCGTGTGGGCTTCTATTTCAGCATCTTGCTTTCCACAGTCTGTGTATTGACGAATCCAATAAAAATATATCAGTTGCTCCTTCTATCAAGTCTTGAGTCCAAGTCTCAATCCGTCACTCGCACCACAGGTGTCAATATCCAAACAATTTGCCTAAACCCTCTACCTAACTTTAAGCCACCCATCCCGGTTATTCGTGAAGGGGTCCATCTTCTGCCATTCACTCCTTCGCACCATGCATTCCACACTACTCATCTCACACACCATTAGTTCTCACACACCGGTTGTCTCCCACTTGCACACCATGCAAGCACTTCTTCCAACACACTCCATTCATCCTCAATACATTACCGCTGGTTATCCCCAACCATTGCCTCATTTCATCAAGCTCAACAATAACCAGATTCTCACACACACAACCATTCTCATTCAATTCCTCATTTGCGCAAGTTCATCAAGATTCTCATACACATGGCATCATCTAGCTAGCTGCTTCCCCGACAACTCGTGCTCCCCGTCTTCCCTTACGCTAAGCACATCCCTCGGCATTATCATCCATCTAATCTGACTACGTCCCCTCTACCTGTACAAATGTCACTACTTAAAGCTTATGTCTCCTATGGTCATTTATAAATCCCTAACAATTATCCTAGCCCACCCTGGCTAGTTTTCACTGCCAACCCCATAAACTACTGCTCCTTTGCCCCCAATGTGAGGAATGGTAGAACTACCATCCCTCTACATCGGGCACCATTCGCAACACTATTGCCATTAGTCCCGTACACTTGAGCCTCTCGGTGCGGAAATACATTTTCACAGCTCAACTTCGCAAAGCCGAGCGATGCATGCGGGTGGTTCGTCTCCTGTAGGTTGGGTCCGTCCGGCCTTTCAATTCAGGGGAGGAGGTTTTGTTGGGCCAAGGCTCCAGGCACCATCTCTGCGCAGCGTTTCTCGGCCCCATGTGCGATGGCCCAGCCTGCCCCGGCCGGAGCGCCACAACCGCAAGGGTGCGCAGCTCCGACCTCTCCTGCCTCCCCTCGAACCGTGCCGATCGCCTTTCCTGCCAAAGCGCGGCGTCGACCATACAGGGCGGGGCCCGGCGCGAATCGTGCACGCCGCCGCGGCAAACGGTCCCCGCTGCACACAAAGCACATCACGCACCGAGGGTTCGCGTCGGCTATACGTGCGCTAAACACTGCCCCGGTCTGCGTCGATGCCCGAGTCGCATTCTCACACACACACACACACCTCGCGACCCACTCCTCTCTCGCACATCCAGGCGTCCCAGCGCCTCCCACACACTCCCTTACTGCACTCTCCTGTGCACAGTCAGGTGCACACCACTCAGGTGCACTCACGCCGCTCGCACACTCCATTATCACACACTTCATTAGGCACTCCTCTCGCTCACACCCTGGCGCACTCATACCCATGGGTGTGCACTCTATTGCACACCCAATCAGCGCACACTTACCCACGGGTGTGCACTCTGTTGCACACCCAATCACACGCTCCGGTGTGCACTCGCCCTCACTCTCGGCCATCGCACACTCCATTTCACACTCGTCCCACTCACACTCCGTCATACACTCGCGCCCCGGTGCCGTTCGCACACGCGCGCCACTCACTCGCGTACAGGTAGATCTTGCCACTGTTGATGTCAAAGTGCACGAGTCGACCATTAGAAAGAGGCTGCACAAATTTGATCTGTATGGGAGGTGTGCCAGGAGGAAACCTTTGCTGTCCCGAAAGAACATCAGGGCCGGACTAAAGTTTGCCAATGAACACGGAGGCAAAGACCAGCACTTCTGGAACAATGTGCTCTGGACAGATGAGTCAAAGGTAGAGCTATTTGGCCACAGTACCAGAAGACATCTTTGGCGAAAACCAAAGACAGCATTTGACCACAAGAACATGATACCAACTGCAAAGCATGCTAGTGGAAATATTATGGTTTGGGGCAGCTTTGCTGCATCAGGGCCTGGGGAGCTCACCATCATAGAATCCACTATGAATTCTTCATTGTACCAGAGGGTGCTTGAGGATAATGTGAGGCCATCTGTCGGAAAGTTGAAGCTCAACCGAAGGTGGACCTTGCAACATGAAAATGACCCTAAACATACCAGTAAATCCACCAAGGAATGGCTGAAAAGAAAGAAATTGATGGTTCTGGAATGGCCAAGTCAAAGCCCGGATCTAAATCCCATTGAGATGTTGTGGGGGGATTTGAAACGAGCTGTGCATGCAAGAAACCCCTCAAACATCGCACAGCTCAAAGAATTCTGCATGGAGGAATGGGAAAAAATTCTCCCAGTCGATGTCAGAGAATGGTAGACAGTTAAAAGAAACGCCTACTTGAGGTTGTTTCTGTCAAAGGGGGCAATACCACCTATTAGAGCCAAGGGTGTACTTACTTTTTCCACATGCGAAATTTGCATTTATGTTTATTTAAATAATACAATGGACTACAAAATGTAAATGTTTCATGATATTTGTTATATTATATCACCTTTATCTCTCAATATTGTTGAAATGAAGATCAAATAGCTGTATGTTGAAATATGTTGAAAAAGTCAAAACTTTACATGGGGTGTACTTACTGTTTCACGTGACTGTATATATATATATATATGTATATATATATATATATATATATATATATATATATATATATATATATATATATATATATATATATATATATATATATATATATATATATATATATATATATATAGATAGATAGATAGATAGATAGATAGATAGATAGATATATATATAGATAGATATATTGTGGATCTGTCGCCGGCCTTCTCCCCTTACCAAGGGGGGTTAGTCCCCTTGTCTTTGACTGACCAGGCGCGACCCGAGTCCTATGACGTCCCTTCCGGACAGCGCGAAATCGGTTATTAGGACCAAATTCGCTATTACCTAAATATTCGCGCTGCCCTGAAACGAGGAGATAAGCCTTGCACGAACCACGTGTGTTGATACGCCGAGCGGTGCGTACACGCGATCCGCGCCGTTTAGATGGTGAACCCGATTCTAGCGGTTTTATTCGTGCCATGCTCAGTCAATGGATAAATCACAAAGGCGATCGAATTGGAAAAAGGAAGAACAAGATTTATTTACACTATTCACAATGATTCAAGAAGCAGAGACACAGAGCAATCCTTACACAGTCTTACTTAATATCCCAGAGACTCCGGGCCCATTTCACTCACACTCACACAGGGATTGCAGATGCAGGATGATGGTCCGCACGTCCAGGGATGGCTCTCATGCAGCTTCCTCCGGTCCCCGGCTCGTCCCGTGCAGATGGATCCAGGAGAAGGCAGGAGCTCGTAGCGCGCCGTTTGGACGGAGAGGGTTATCTTGGGGCGAACGGTAGGGGGCGGGCTCTGGTCCGGCTGGTGGTTAATCACTCGCGGGTTTATCCGCGTTTACTCGCGTGGCTGAAATAGGCGCTATTCGCCACCGGCGCGTCTGGCTGTGGCCGCGTACTTGTACGGTTCAACGCCTCTTCTTCTTCCCCTCTGGCACGTATGTAATATGGCGAGTTACAGTTCAAAGCCTCAAAGCGAGCGAGTCCTCCATCAAAGCACGTATCCTCTGCAAGTTCTTACAATGCGCTCGCCCCCCTCAAGTCCTGGCTGAGAGTCCCGGAATCCTCAAAGTCCTGCTTGTACAACGAAGTCCTCCCAAGTCCTGTCCTCTGGCCAGTTCTTTTGAGGGCTTTTCGCGTGGGCTTATATAGTCCCGCCCCGCGAACCTTCCCGAACTCACCAGGTGTTCTCTGCCACGCCCTGTCACGCCATGCCGCCCGAGCCCTGATTGGTTGATGACCCTTACCGTCCCCCTCTGCAGCCGCCCCGAGCTCAACCCTCCTTCACCTTTCAAGGCCCTGCCTCGTGTTAACTCGACTAGGGACAGCCAAATGGGGCGCGGGATGGATTCCGCCCATCGAGGTGAAATTGGAGGGTGGACGCAAAATGAATGGGACCTAATCTCATGTCTTTACACAACGCAGGTACTAAGAGGGGAAATGGCCTATTCTTACACATACTAAGGAATAACTATACTACAAATGGGCCTACGTGTTGCTCGTGGAACTAACTATGAGGGGCAAACCTTTAGCATTTATTGAGTCATATGTACAAATCTCAAAACCTTAGCAATATATATATACTGGATGTGGATGTGTTGGTGGTATGGCTGGATTTGGAGAATGCATATGGGTCAGTGCCGCATGCCTTGATCAGGTATGCCATGGATTTATTTTGGGTGCCACGGAGATTTAGGGATTTTTTTGATGGCATATTATGATCAGTTTTGGATGCGGTTTGCGACACAGTCCTATGTAACAGAGTGGCAGAAGTTGGAAGTGGGGATCCCGATGGGATGTACCATCTCCCCGATTTTGTTTGTGCTGGTTATGGAGTTGTTGATATGTGCGGTGAGTGGACATGGGAAAGAAGTGGAGCTAGCCCCTGGTCAGAGATTGCCAGCAATGTTTGCTTTCATGGATGACCTGACAATTGTCCAACAGTCCGCTGATGCAGCAGTAGAGGTACTGGGACGACTGGAAAGTTTGATGCGGTGGGCAAGAATGGGATTTAAAGCAAGAAAATCGAGGAGTGTGATAGTGAGACGAGGAGTGGTGGATAACATGCACAGGTTTGAGCTGGGAGGGGAGGTGGTTCCATCATTGGTAGAGGCCCCTGTGAAGAGTTTGGGAAGATGGTATACAGTGGAGTTGAATGATGTGGGAAGAGTGGAGGAGGTCAGAAACAAGCTTTTGAGAGGTTTGAAGAGGATTGATGGATGTGGTTTGCCAGGTAAGTTGAAGGTATGGTGTTTGAAGTTTGGGTTGATGCCACGAGTATTGTGGCCATTGATGATGTATGATATTGCAATTGGGCATGTAGAGAGGATGGAGGTTGTGGTGAGTGGGTTTGTGAGGAGGTGGTTGGGAGTGCCACGCTGTTTGACGAACATTGCCTTTTATGGTCAGGGTGGAAAACTCCAGTTTCCCTTTACATCATTAACCGAGGAGTTTAAGGTGGTGAGGGTGCGGGAGTTCATGATGTTGCGGGATTCAAGTGATGCAGTGGTAAAGAATGCTCTCCCAGAGAAGAAGGGAAGTCGGAAGTGGAATGCAAGAGCAGAGGTGGACGAGATGGAGGAGCGGTTGCAACAGGAGGAGGTCATGAGGATGGTACACAGTACAGCATGGGAAGCATGGCTTGGGGTGGATGGAGCATGAGCGATGGGGAAAGGCATGTGTGAAAGAGAGGAGGAAGATGGTTGAGAGGGAGTTGAGAAGAAAGGAAGAGGAGGGGAGATATGTGAAAGCAGTCGGTCAGGCACAGCAAGGTGCTTGGACTAAGTGGGAAGGTGTGCGGGTGAGGATATTGAAGTGGCAAGAGATTTGGAGGATGGAGCCAATATTGTTGAATTTCCTGTTGCGGGCAACGTATGATGTGCTTCCGTCGCCAGTAAACTTGAGATTGTGGGGGTTGTTGCAGGAGGAGAGATGTTATTTGTGTGGAGGTGTGGGAACGGTGCAGCATGCACTGAGTGCATGCTCAGTAGCATTGGCAGCAGGAAGATACAGGTGGCGACATGATCAGGTGCTGGCGGTGGTGGTGCAGATGGTGCAACAAGAGGTGCTGAGAGAGAGAAGAGTGGAGAAGGAGACTGATGGGGGAGAGGTGTGGTTTGTCAAAGAGGGCCAAGTGGAAAGAGGTGGAAAGAGGAGGAGGTGGAAAGCAAGAGGGCTGTCAGATGCTTGTGATTGGCAGGTGGTGGCAGACCTAAAGCCACAATTGGTATTCCCAGAGGAGATCTGTGTGACAAGGTTGCGGCCTGACTGTCATTTGGTCAAGTGCAACAAGACAGGTCATCTTAGGGGAGTTGTCGGTACCTTGGGAAGAGAACATGGAGGAGGTGCACGAGAGGAAGAGAGGAAAGTACAGTGAGCTGGAGGCAGAGTGCCGGGAGAAGGGTTGGCGCGTTTCGTGTCAGCCATTTGAGGTGGGGTGTAGAGGGTATATTGGCAATTCCTTTTCTGCATTTCTTGCTAGGCTGGGAGTGTGTGGGACAGAAAGAAGGAGGATGTGTGACCAGGTGGCCCAGGTTGCCTTGAAAGGCTCATTTTGGATATGGAGGAAGTTTATGGAGGCACGTCGAACGGTGTAGGTTGGTTTGTGTTTTTTTGTTTTGTTTTGTTTTTTGTTGTTACCATTATTACTTCTTATTTTGTGTATATGAGTGAGTGGGTGAGGGTGTGTTTTTGCATGAATTATTTTTTGCATGAGTGTGTGTTTTTGTGTGTTGAGTGGTGTATGATGTAAGTGTAGGTGGTTGTTTGGTTGGTGTTCTGTATGTATGTGTGTGTATGGGTGTTGTCGCGGAAGTGGAGGGTGAGACTCAAGACGCCAATGGTCGGAAACAGGTTTTACAAAAGGTCACAACTTTATTAACTGGTTATTCACTTGATTCCATTTACCAAATAATACCGCATTATTCAATGGCTGAGATTAACTCTTTTCCATGGTCCTTTTCGTTCGGCTGATGTTCCTCCGCCATGGTCCCGTTCGTCAGAGCTCCTCGCAGCAAGTCCTGTCGACTCCAGCCGCAGCTCCCGCTTATATGGACCAACTCGACTTAATCCTCTGTCCGCTGAACTCGTAATCTCCTCTCCGCCGACGTCACCGGTCGCCTTCCTGGCGCCAGCTAGCCCCCCCCCTGCTGTGAGTTCCTTTTATCAAACAATAGGGGGGTGCTCCAGCCTGGGGCTGTGACCAGGTGTTTCAAGAGACCATCATGTTCGTGCACATTCCTAACTCATTTACAAACCCGTCCCCCACAGAGTTTGCATGTAAAATGCATCTGCTTTGTTACTAGGTCAACCAATAAGTTACCAGTGCCAATTAATAAGTTACACTGAATTACACTTCCACAATTCCCTCATCTTTTTGTTTTTTGTTTATATTAACCATTAATCTAAACATCAATATAAGTAAACAATCAATCACTACAAGTAAACATCATTACAAGTATAAGTAAATAATCATAACTTTGGTAATCAAATTCCCTTAGGCATACACCGTCATCCTGCAAGAATCACAAAACATTTCGTTGGTCATTGACTCCTTCCATATTGTTCAATCTATTGCATTTGCATCACAAATATATTTTCAAAACAACACTTCACCATCACCAAGATACAACAATTTCACTTCATTTTCAAGTTTTGTAAAGCATCTGCACCATCTGGCAAAAACGTTTGCCTCCACACAAATGTTGACTTTGTTTGAAAGGAAGGGCTGATCACTTGTGTTTGAATCCAGGTATGAAACATTTTCTCCTAATGTCTTCATAGCTCCTGCACTACTTCGTGTAGGATTTCGCTGTTGTGGTAACATTGCGGAGTCATAGACTGACCCTGCTCTCCTTGTAGCATTCTTGCCACTTTTTGCTGTAAACCATAGTAATTCCTGAACAAGGCCTTCACCCAGTTGTAGTTGACTTGCCTCCTCCCTTATTGTGAGTGGGCAGCAAGTATTGGTGTGACATTGATTGGCCAGCAAGATGTGGAACAGGGATGCCGGATGCATCCACAATGATGTTGGGACCATGGTGTTCAGGTCATTCATGGTCCTTACCAGGAGCAATCCAGCAGAATCGTGCACAGCTGTTGTGACAAGGGCACAGCCGTTTTTTGCAGCTCCATGCTGGTTCCCCGGACGTTGGTGAAGTAATAACATATGTCCCCGCATTTCACAGAGGTTGCAGGTAAAATGTCGTTGTCCTGCAACTTCTGATGTGGTGAATGTTCGAAGTCTTCGAACAAGAGTAAGTGATCGCCTTTCTTTCATATGTTGCAGTGTGATCCAGGCAAATGGTCACATAAATTTCCTTGGTGAAGGTAAGCATTCATCTCCAAGTTACACGGGAGAATGTCTTCATCATTCTTTGAGAAAGAGGGTGTATGCCACGATTAACTTCATTTTTTAGCCACAAATTTTCTTTCTTTCTTCTTCCCAATTCCGTTAGCAATCCCTCCAAAATGTGATCTCGTCTTATCCTTATGCTCAGTCATATCTGAATCTGCTTTCCGCACACACTGAATCAGATAGGGTACATCTTACCATGAAATCAGCATAATCATGTATATCTTCCGACAGTTTCACATTCAACAATTTGTTGTTTTTCCTTAACACAAAAAGTTATATTCATTTATATGCGTCACACAAATAATATTCAATCAGGTATGTATTTTATTACTAAACTAAGAATAGCATTGTATATGATTACAATCACACACGGGAATACCTAATTCCCAACAACAATTTTCCCAAACCAACAAATTAAGCATAATGTATTATTACCATAATTCCTCTCCACTTTTTCTTTTCCCTCTTTTTTTTTTTTTTTTTTTTTTTCTCCTAACAGTGTGTCACTCGTGGTGATATGAGTTCATTGATATTGTAATTGACACAACTCATAACATTGTCGTTATGCCATTATCTTAATTCTACTGTATTCATTTGCAACATCACTTGATTTAGTCTTTTAATCTCAGTATTTATGTCGCCATAAAAGTCTTCCTTTTCTGGTTCCACATTTCTTTCCTCATTTGTCACTTCATGCGTTATCATCGTGTTGTTGGTTACCTTATTCAAACACACCGTCACTAAGGCTTTCAAGCAAGCCACCACTAAAACAATTGCCAATATAACTACTAAACCAACAAACAAGTCTGCTACTCCTTGTATATATTCATATCTATGACATAGTTATATGTCGATGACATTTAACATTATATACCAAACTAACAAGCTTCCTAAAAGGTAAATAAAGAAAATCCCTTAATATGTAACATAATCAGATTATTTGTCTTACCCTGATCCCCCTATCTCCCGGGGTTGAACTCAATCCCCTGATCATGAGTGTAGTTGTGATACATTTTTTCACTCATGCTGTATTAATATCAGCAGGTAATTGTATGTCATGTAGGCAAATAAATGTCACTATTCCAAGTAGGAATATCACATGTTGAAAATGTAATGTTTATCAATGCAAGGGGTGTTAAAATGTAATTCAAATGACTGTAAATCATGACTATCATTTTTCTACCACTGAATGTTCTGCTGGGCTGCTAGGTGCAGCCTCATTTTCTGTGGGATCGTCCACCTTAGCCCCATGTGCTTGCTTGCAATGAGAGGCATGAATCCAACTTTCTATTTTGGGTCCATATTTGTTTCTATTCTTATCAATCTCCTATGGTTTATCAATTCGTTCCAAGATACCGCAACCAAAGGTTTTAACCAAAGCTCTACCAAACTATTTCCAATTTGAACAAAAATGCCAGTGAAACAATGATTCGAAGGATTAACTTCAAGGGGTCAATAAATTTATTCTATAGCCAGATCTAATTTTCCCATCCAATAGTTTGCCTTGCCACATGTCATATTATAACACCTTAATAAACCTTCGAAAAAATGTTTCCCATCTCAACAAATTTCCTTTTTTACAAATAGCCATGTGTAACTTACGTATTTAACTACAATTTCCTCTCAATTTGTTTGGCCTAACTGGCCGCAAAAGTGGCTGCCAGCATGCAGTACCGTTTTTATCTACCAAGGAAGTGTTCCACACAAGACCTCTACCAAAATGTTGTTTGTAAAAACAAATCTGGGATTTCTGATTACATGGATGCACACTCTCAGGACATTTTCAGGCTGCTGTTAACAATCCACTACGATGACTTAATTCCTTTACCCACAATCAAATAATTAGTACAAATTGAGGATATTATCCCTATCACATTCTTTTATAGATTCATTATGTTGGATCTAATTTTTTCCAATAATTTTCCACTGCTGTAAGGCGGAACAATAGCTCTCATAAGTCTTAGTAATATCGTACTTAATTTGCCCAGCAGAGAATAATTTATTTACTATCCTTTCTCATCTGTTAACCAGTGACTTTGTTTAAACTCCAGAACTGAAAAACCCACAATAGTTCAAACCAGCAAAATTTTCTTTACTCTTTTCCCATATCATCTATGCCTAAAACACATCCATACATACAGCACAATTTATATGCTGATAAAATTCAAGTTTATATATATAAAATCCATGAGCAGAGTATTCTGGGAAGTTAGTGTAAGACCTCTCCCAAATTTGGATGATTTTGTACTTCCTCATTTCCTTTTATGAAGCTCATATCCATAAATAGATGTTATTCTCATATACATTCTATCAAAAATGGAATCCCAAAATTACTCACAATTTTACTATTAATTAATGGCTGCTCATAACCCAGCACATCAAAAAAAAATTTTTATATTCCATTTCCCTTGACAAAAGAGATAATGTTCATAATCAAATTATATTTCTATTTTATTTTACGGATTCTCTGGATATTCAATCCCATCCACATATCCCAATCCCATCCACATATAACTATCCATTTCCAGACAGGCACACTGTCGGTGTCAACAATCTTGTAAGATTGATACACAAAAACACACACACACATGCATTATGCATATTTGTTTGCGTTGGAACCATTATTTACAGATCAGATGGGTGTCAATTTTATTTCAATTTCATAAAATTTGTCAATCAAATTCAAAATGCTTATAGACAAATAAACCAGAAGTCCATTCTTAGAAAACCCTTATGATGTCAAATTGAAATTACCCTTTCTGCCTTCACAATAATCTATCCAAATTTTGACTACACACCCATTTGCATGTCAGTCGACCATTGACCTATCAATCGTGCGGAACAATAGTCCGAAATTCCCACCTGATCATCATGTGACTCTTGTTACTTGGTTTGCCAACAATTGCAACGCAATTGTTCCAAACTTTGTAAATTTAAAATTGCTGTGCCCAAAATAGAAGATCCAATTTTGGCATTTTATCAATTAATTATTAATTTGTTAACAAGCAAAAAGAAAAATGAATCATTCTTGCTCTGAAAACTTTTCAGACACAAGAATCATTGACAGTTGTTCATGTTTGTCCAGTAATCGAATCTGTTGAGGCCAATCATCATTTGGGATTTGCAGCAATGAAGGCCTAATCATTGTCTGAGGTACCGGTAAGCACTGGTACCCTTGATCTTGGTTTGCCCCATGACCTTGTCTTCCTGTTGACATACGGACATCTTCTTCTCCAATGTCCCATCTTTCCACACTCGAAACACCGGTTTCTGTCGTTGTCTGATCTGTGCGCCTGTGCACTTGTATTGCTGGGCTGCATCTCTACATCCCTGAGTTGCCACTGCAATCTCTCGTTATCTCCTGAAACACGAAAAAATTCTCTGTACCGTCCTTTTTGGGGAGACAACTGGAAATCAGATGGGACAACTGTGACTTTCATTCCTAATTTCGAGGGCAGTTGTGCATTTGTCTCCTCCACTGTATCCTGTATCCTTTTTATTTTAAGTTCTAGTTCCGTTATCCGTTCTTGCTGTTCCCGTTGTCTGGATTCACCATCCCAAAGATGGAATGCAAGCCAGTCTACCGTTAGATTCTGTCTCTTCCTGGCTTTCAATCTTTGTTCCAATCTTTCCAATCGACTTCGCTCAAATGTACCATCTCTTGGAAACTCCTCATCATGTCCCTTTGTCCACAAATACCAATTCTCGACCTGCCTTATAGCTTCGGCACCATAACGGTCGTACATATGATGTGTACAAGTACCTTTTTGTGGAATCTCTGGTTGTCCTTGTGTGTTCTTGCAGGCTCCATTTCCCATTCTGCCTTTTATCAAAGTAGCGTTGGATGTGTTGTAGCTTGTTCCAGGTTCCTCTAAAGCTTCACTCGTACCTCCAGGAAGGATCTCTCCACCTGTTCGCACGGTGATTTCCAGAGAATCTCCCTCAGCTGTGGCTTTTGCACAATCCAATCTCACAGATCAGTATTTGCAGATGAGCCGGAGGGTCAGTATGAAGTGGGTGAATCCTCAGGTGTCCGCTCTGTTTGACGGGGAAATCACACAATGGTAACCGCACATATATATCTGTATATAAACTCACCACCTTGCTCAATTTTCCCAGGTTGTCTCCACATTGATAATATCTCGCAAAGATATCAAAGCTTCTTTCTTGAGACCGCATTTTCATCAATCAAACAATCAATATATTCAATTCAATTTATTCAGTTCAATTTATGCAATTAAATTCAATCAATTAGATTCAATCAATTAACAATTCAATCAATTATTCAATTTCAATTAATTCATCAATATTCATCAATAAATCAAATTAATCATTTTGAATGACTCCTTGCATAAGCCCTTTCCCCAATGATGTCAGGACAGGTCCATCCATTGACTGAGATCGAATTTCATCGGTCGTCACCTCGGATTCGTACCTCATGTCAATTGATGAATCGCCGTCCTGTCCTAGGGTCATATCTGACATATTTTCCCATTTTGCCTGGTCTCCACAAATTTTTCTTTGCAACCACTAAAGGCAACTCATCCTTCATTCGTGAGACAGCCAAAATGGATGCCAGATATTAAAGTTCTTTAGGAAAAATATCTCATCATTTTCCTTTTAATAGTACCCAAAATCTCTTGGCAATATAAATTTCGTAAAACTCCTGTAATGGGACTGTCAAATTCCTTCAATCATGCTAAATTTTGAAACTCCATTGCTTGTAATACCCAATTTATCCCATAGGGCTTGAAAGTTCTTTCCCAAGTTCATGCAATCATTCTGCATTTGAACCCTATGATATCATTCATAATAATCATCATGATTTTATAGTCATGGTCCTATCATAATCATCTATTTAAACGAACATTTCCTTTATCACCACAGCTATGTGGTATAATCAACAATAGAATAAAACTGTACATAGCAACAGGCTACCTCATGGCCACTTAGTATACCTATTGACAAAAAGTCATAACAATATCGAATAATCATTGAACAATTCAAAAATCGCTTCCACTGCTCTAGCCGCAGCATCCGTGATATTTGTTTGCTCATTCCCTATTCCTGATTCGTCATCAAGGATCTCCATCATCACACAGCGTACTTAATTCCGCATTTTAATGAGAATTCAACAGGAATTTACGACTCAAAGGAAAAAGAACGAGCAGACCTTTTGCAGGATGATCGTTACAAAATCGTTACATATATTAAAGTATTTCTAATGTCGACAAATCATATCTTAATTCTTGCAAGATTTGGTTCTTTGAATAAATCACAGCACCGGGAGAACCAGCTCCAAAAATGGATCTTTGTGTTTATTCAGCACCCTAGTAATTGGTTCTTTGTGTACTAATTACACAGCACCCAGGCCCCGCTCATATGGAACTTTGTGCAGCGCTACACAGCACCTGAGCAAAAGGGGTTTCATCTACATTTTCCCTATCTGGTGTACCATCCGTGATATTTGTCTGCTCATTCACTATTCCTGATTCGTCATCAAGGATCTCCATCATCACACAGCGTACTTAATTCCGCTTTTTAATGAGAGTTCAACAGGAATTTACGACTCAAAGGAAAAGAACGAGCAGACCTTTTGCAGGACGATAACTGGAATTAGTCGTGAAAATATATCCAAAATACTCAAAATAGACACCCACAAAAATAAACAACAAACCCAAACAAACCCAAGGTCGACCATATTACACAATAAATTACATCATTTCAGCATCGTATTGATTGCTGAAATATTCCAGGGTTTATACACACCTCAAAAGAGGTATGCGTGGTGTTGCCCCCTCCCACGTTTATTCCTCATTAAATCGTTTCCATTTAAAAAACATCGCCTTTACTGCTCCAGTCGCAGCATTTGTCACTTTGTTTGCTCATCCGCATGACCAAAACGAAATAAAGGGAGCTCAACCATTACACTGCGCTTTTAATGGCGCATGCCATAGAAACTCAACGCAATTTCGACTCGGCCAGCAAACGAGCAAATTGTGCAGGATGTTAACTGGAATTAGTCGTGAAAAATATATCCAAATTCACAAAAATACACACCCACACAAATAAACAACATTTATTCCGTTTAACAGAACAAACATTTCCTCTATCATGACATGCATGTCTTCAAAATTATATGCCCAAGAGAAAAAGTAAAATTAATTAAAACTGCGGGCAGTGATGATCCGGGGACCATACCGCTCCATCCTGATTGGACGAGTGCATGCTAGAGTCGTTAACAACGACAGTCCAGATCCGATTGTTCAAAATTTCAACTCAATCGATCGAAAAATGAACGCAGGGATGCATTTTAAAGGTGCAGTGGCACTAACTGAGTTGCCACGAATATGGCCACGAAATTGCCAATATGGCCATCACAAAATATTTTCCTTAATCAATTGGCTCATAGCATAACCAATCTGCAAGTATTTCATCCGAAGATGTATCTCTCAGGAATTTTAATTAAATAAGTCATTTATAAATCAACGAGTTAATTTATTAAATGATTAATCAATAAATCAATATTTTCCTTGACAGCCACATCCCTTGGTCAGTGTCATGTCCAAATATCAGCTTCCTTACTCAAAAGGTGCCTGAGTTAATGTAATGTAATTACTGTAATAAGATTACTGCAATTACTGTA
Organism: Myxine glutinosa; assembly: GCF_964187855.1. Classification (NCBI taxonomy): domain Eukaryota; kingdom Metazoa; phylum Chordata; class Myxini; order Myxiniformes; family Myxinidae; genus Myxine; species Myxine glutinosa. The sequence goes on along the minus strand of NW_027616863.1, from coordinate 94,678 downwards.
ATGATTACTGTAATTACTGTAATTACCGGAACTGTAATTACTGTAATTACCTCAGGTAATTACTGTAATGTAATTACTGTAATGTAATAAGAAATGTAATTAATTAAATAAGTACGGGTTCCAACAACAAGTTCCAACAACAAGTTCCAACAAGTTCCAACAGCAAGTTCCAACAGCAAGTTCCAACAACAAGTTCCAACAACAAGTTCCAACAAGTTCCAACAAGTGCCAACAGCAAGTTCCAACAACAAGTTCCAACAACAAGTTCCAACAACAAGTTCCAACAACAAGTTCCAACAACAAGTTCCAACAGCAAGTTCCAACAGCAAGTTCCAACAGCAAGTTCCAACAACAAGTTCCAACAACAAGTTCCAACAAGTTCCAACAAGTGCCAACAGCAAGTTCCAACAACAAGTTCCAACAACAAGTGCCAACAGCAAGTTCCAACAGCAAGTTCCAACAACAAGTTCCAACAAGTTCTAACAAGTTCCAACAGCAAGTTCCAACAGCAAGTTCCAACAACAAGTTCCAACAAGTTCCAACAGCAAGTTCCAACAACAAGTTCCAACAACAAGTTCCAACAACAAGTTCCAACAAGTTCCAACAGCAAGTTCCAACAACAAGTTCCAACAACAAGTTCCAACAAGTTATTATCACATTGCAATGACCTCTAAACATTCCTAAACCAATATCCCATTAAAAAATCCCATTAAAATCCCATATTTTGTCACCCTTTGCATTGTATTGTTGAAAGCAATTAATTCCATAACTTAATATTACCTCTGGTTTATATATACTAGGGCGTGCCCGCACGTACGTGCTCGCCCGTACGTGCTTGCAAAAAACATGCGTGCAAACAACAACAACAAAACTTTGAAACCACAATCCAATCTCACTTGGTCATCACTCTGTCTATCTCTTTTTGTCTGTCTCTCTCTATGTGTCTGACTATCATCTTTATCTCTGTTTGTCTCTATGTCTCTCTCTCTTTCTCTCTCTGTCTATCTCTCTCTGTCTGTCTCTCTCTATGTGTCTGACTCTGACTATCATCTTTATCTCTGTTTGTCTCTATGTCTCTCTTTCTTTCTTTTTTCTGTCTATCTCTCTCTGTCTGTCTCTCTTTCTCACTTTGTCTCACTCTGTCTATCTCTTTTTGTCTGTCTCTCTCTATGTGTCTGACTATCATCTTTATCTCTGTTTGTCTCTATGTCTCTCTTTCTTTCTTTTTCTGTCTATCTCTCTCTGTCTGTCTCTCTTTCTCACTTTGTCTCACTCTGTCTATCTCTTTTTGTCTGTCTCTCTCTATGTGTCTGACTATCATCTTTATCTCTGTTTGTCTCTATGTCTCTCTTTCTTTCTTTTTCTGTCTATCTCTCTCTGTCTGTCTCTCTTTCTCACTTTGTCTCACTCTGTCTATCTCTTTTTGTCTGTCTCTCTCTATGTGTCTGACTATCATCTTTATCTCTGTTTGTCTCTATGTCTCTCTTTCTTTCTTTTTCTGTCTATCTCTCTCTGTCTGTCTCTCTTTCTCACTTTGTCTCACTCTGTCTATCTCTTTTTGTCTGTCTCTCTCTATGTGTCTGACTATCATCTTTATCTCTGTTTGTCTCTATGTCTCTCTTTCTTTCTTTTTCTGTCTATCTCTCTCTGTCTGTCTCTCTTTCTCACTTTGTCTCACTCTGTCTATCTCTTTTTGTCTGTCTCTCTCTATGTGTCTGACTATCATCTTTATCTCTGTTTGTCTCTATGTCTCTCTTTCTTTCTTTTTCTGTCTATCTCTCTCTGTCTGTCTCTCTTTCTCACTTTGTCTCACTCTGTCTATCTCTTTTTGTCTGTCTCTCTCTATGTGTCTGACTATCATCTTTATCTCTGTTTGTCTCTATGTCTCTCTTTCTTTCTTTTTCTGTCTATCTCTCTCTGTCTGTCTCTCTTTCTCACTTTGTCTCACTCTGTCTATCTCTTTTTGTCTGTCTCTCTCTATGTGTCTGACTATCATCTTTATCTCTGTTTGTCTCTATGTCTCTCTTTCTTTCTTTTTCTGTCTATCTCTCTCTGTCTGTCTCTCTTTCTCACTTTGTCTCACTCTGTCTATCTCTTTTTGTCTGTCTCTCTCTATGTGTCTGACTATCATCTTTATCTCTGTTTGTCTCTATGTCTCTCTTTCTTTCTTTTTCTGTCTATCTCTCTCTGTCTGTCTCTCTTTCTCACTTTGTCTCACTCTGTCTATCTCTTTTTGTCTGTCTCTCTCTATGTGTCTGACTATCATCTTTATCTCTGTTTGTCTCTATGTCTCTCTTTCTTTCTTTTTCTGTCTATCTCTCTCTGTCTGTCTCTCTTTCTCACTTTGTCTCACTCTGTCTATCTCTTTTTGTCTGTCTCTCTCTATGTGTCTGACTATCATCTTTATCTCTGTTTGTCTCTATGTCTCTCTTTCTTTCTTTTTCTGTCTATCTCTCTCTGTCTGTCTCTCTTTCTCACTTTGTCTCACTCTGTCTATCTCTTTTTGTCTGTCTCTCTCTATGTGTCTGACTATCATCTTTATCTCTGTTTGTCTCTATGTCTCTCTTTCTTTCTTTTTCTGTCTATCTCTCTCTGTCTGTCTCTCTTTCTCACTTTGTCTCACTCTGTCTATCTCTTTTTGTCTGTCTCTCTCTATGTGTCTGACTATCATCTTTATCTCTGTTTGTCTCTATGTCTCTCTTTCTTTCTTTTTCTGTCTATCTCTCTCTGTCTGTCTCTCTTTCTCACTTTGTCTCACTCTGTCTATCTCTTTTTGTCTGTCTCTCTCTATGTGTCTGACTCTGACTATCATCTTTATCTCTGTTTGTCTCTATGTCTCTCTTTCTTTCTTTTTTCTGTCTATCTCTCTCTGTCTGTCTCTCTTTCTCACTTTGTCTCACTCTGTCTATCTCTTTTTGTCTGTCTCTCTCTATGTGTCTGACTATCATCTTTATCTCTGTTTGTCTCTATGTCTCTCTTTCTTTCTTTTTCTGTCTATCTCTCTCTGTCTGTCTCTCTTTCTCACTTTGTCTCACTCTGTCTATCTCTTTTTGTCTGTCTCTCTCTATGTGTCTGACTATCATCTTTATCTCTGTTTGTCTCTATGTCTCTCTTTCTTTCTTTTTCTGTCTATCTCTCTCTGTCTGTCTCTCTTTCTCACTCTGTCTCACTCTGTCTATCTCTTTTTGTCTGTCTCTCTCTATGTGTCTGACTATCATCTTTATCTCTGTTTGTCTCTATGTCTCTCTTTCTTTCTTTTTCTGTCTATCTCTCTCTGTCTGTCTCTCTTTCTCACTTTGTCTCACTCTGTCTATCTCTTTTTGTCTGTCTCTGGGGTAGATGTAGGGATGGGTTCTTTTTAGGATCATGTTGCATCGAGCATTATTTTTCAAACAGTGTGACTATTAAGCCCACGCCAAAACCACTGACATCCCACCATTAACACCTATTTTAAGCGTGCCGAATCAGTAAGCATCACCCCTTCTATGAGCCTCGACCAGAGGGTGGTTGTCACCCACAAACACTCGTCGCGAGCTGTTCCATTGTCTGTTGATTCCCATTCTGCTGTTTTTGTCTCATAATCAAGATAAATTTGGAACAGCCCTTAAACTAACACCAAGCAGATCAATTTTTATATTTAAATATAAAATCATTTTCTCATTAATTCATAATCATAAAATCATTTAATCCGTGTCACCCATGCTATTTATCTAGCAAATTTCGTCCAAAAAAAACAACAAGTTTTAGTTATGGCGGGAAAACTGAAAAAAAATTCTCTATTTAAAACGGGTGTACACGATTGTACACGTGTACGGACCTTACCGACCCGGCAAACAAATCGCCTCATGGTGCACTTCATGAGCCGACTTGCCCGCAGACCAGAGTAAGGCTCTTAACACCCAGCGTATACCGTACGCATATGCAAGCACACGAATAATAGAATCATTTAAACCGTTCCATCCGTGACTTTTACCTTGGACGGTCGTGACAAAAATACTTTTACACTCCTTGGATTACCTACGGAATGCAAGTCCCACACACCAAATCCTCCATCTTCAGAATTCATATTTCATAATGGACAGATCCCCAAGACGTCATGCTTACATGCTCACCTTGGCGACGTCCACTCGAAATTTCAGCGGTGCCTCCATATTGTCGCGGAAGTGGAGGGTGAGACTCAAGACGCCAATGGTCGGAAACAGGTTTTACAAAAGGTCACAACTTTATTAACTGGTTATTCACTTGATTCCATTTACCAAATAATACCGCATTATTCAATGGCTGAGATTAACTCTTTTCCATGGTCCTTTTCGTTCGGCTGATGTTCCTCCGCCATGGTCCCGTTCGTCAGAGCTCCTCGCAGCAAGTCCTGTCGACTCCAGCCGCAGCTCCCGCTTATATGGACCAACTCGACTTAATCCTCTGTCCGCTGAACTCGTAATCTCCTCTCCGCCGACGTCACCGGTCGCCTTCCTGGCGCCAGCTAGCCCCCCCCTGCTGTGAGTTCCTTTTATCAAACAATAGGGGGGTGCTCCAGCCTGGGGCTGTGACCAGGTGTTTCAAGAGACCATCATGTTCGTGCACATTCCTAACTCATTTACAAACCCGTCCCCCACAGAGTTTGCATGTAAAATGCATCTGCTTTGTTACTAGGTCAACCAATAAGTTACCAGTGCCAATTAATAAGTTACACTGAATTACACTTCCACAGTGTGTATGTGTGTGTATGAATGATCTGGTGTTTTGTTGGTGAGTGGTGAAGGGTATAAAGGTGGGTGTTTGAGTGTTCCACCATGTTTGTTTGGTGCTGTGGATTCTGGATGTGGAAGTGGTGTTGTTGTCGTTGTTGTTGTTTGCACTGGCTGTGGGTGGGGGTATGTACGCATCCAGATGCAGTTGCTGCATGTGGATGTGTACGTGCCCCTGCTGGCCCACCTTAGCTGACCGTATCGAGGTTGAAGGGCCGAAACGGGATGATGCTGAGAACCTCGACTGAGGACCTGGTCAGTGAGGCACACTTGTGACCAGGTGTGTTTTGAACTTATATATATATATATATATATGTATAAATTTCTGAAGAGATTACGGCTGGCTCAATAGCGCAGTGGGCTATTGACGTGTAATCAATGGAGGTCCGTGGTTCGAGTCCCGTATTGTCAGAATTTTTCACACTTAGCCCCTCGCAGGCATACGGCAGTGGCAAAGGACTTGAGGACTTGGTTTGGAGCACATTGCATTGTTGGTTACAAGGACTTGGTTGGAACGCATTGCTGTATTAGCGGGGGTAATACTCATGGTTGGGACGGCCTTCCGATTGCTTCCGTCCCGACTATAGGTATGTTACAATCCCGCAAGGTCAGCGGTGGTGTACATCTGCCGCTGTACCTGTGCGCACATGTCTACGAGAGGCTGTCCTCCAAAACCTCCAAGAAATGCAGGTTTTTCATTGGCTGTCGGAGGGTATTTCCGCCGACGTCATAGCCGACGTAGTGGAATTGTTCGCGCTTCTAACCTCGTTTTCGAATTTACACGAGACCTCTTCAATTTCTGTCATACGATCGACTCGAAAGTTTGGCTTGTGTTCAGCACTTTTCAAATCAACGATCGAATGTTCCGGACAAAATAAAAGGTATGTTGGACGTTTTTCCAACATGTTATCTAGTTTGTGGTGGAATTTCATTGCAATCTGATGATGCGAAGTAAGATATTTTGGCCCCGATATCGGGCATGGTCCTTGCCGTGTTGAGCAACATTGAGAAAAGATGGCGACCTGTGTGATACGATGTACTTACACTGTTGAATTTTTCAGCAAATCATTGAAAGAAATGGTTGTGATCCAAGTTGAATACAAAGAGAATGGCTGTCCTTGAAGCTTGACATCAGCAGAAATCATGGAGAGGAGTCCAATTTCCTAGGTCTATGGAAGACCATTCTGACAGAAAAGGGCCACAAATACCCTAATATACTTCATCTGGTGCAGATCTGCCTTGTGTGCCCAGTGGCCAAATCACATGTAGAGAGGCAGTTTTTTTTGTATACAAGATCGAGGCTCGTGAAAGAGCGAACATTAATCACACAGAAAGACAAAGTGACACGTAAAACATATAACATCGGGAGCGGTAGACAAGATGGGGAGAGAGGGGGAAGGACACAAACACAACATTTGAGAGCAGGGACCGAGAGACATGGAGACATCGAGAGATCTGTGGGAGGGAGAGGGCTTTGGGGGGAGAGGGGCATGGGAAGGTGGGGTGGGAGAGGTATAAAACATATGGACACGGCCAGGACTTCCAGGAAAGAAGTTGGAATTTCAAACAAGGTGGATCTGGGGTGAATTAGTGGGGGTAGAAAAGATCAAGGTTTTGGATGGGGGAAGATAAGAGATGGTGGTGAACAGCTGTTTTAAAGACCTGGAGGGAGGAGTGTGATTGAAGGGAGTGTGGGAGTTTGTTCCAGAGGCGGGAGAAAAGAGGATTGAAAGAGTGAAGGTGAGCAGAGAGCCGAGATTTTGGCAGTTTAACCATCAAAGGGTTGCTGGCAGATCTTGTGCGACCTGTAGGAATATTTGGGGGACAGAGCACAGAGAGGGCTGGGGGAGCAAGGCCGGAGAGGAGTCGGTAGAAGACAGAAAGACCACCTACCTGCCTGCGGTGAGTGAGTGAAAGGCCCTCAGAGATAGCTTCATCGCGAGAGATTCCAATGATTCTGAAAGCTTTGGTTTCAACAGCGTGAAGCCGAGCTAGGTGCGAGGCAGGAGCACCGGCCCATAGGGGAGAACAGTATTCCATTGAGCTGCGGATGAAAGCCTTGTATGTGGTGAGGAGCTCAGGTGTGCCTAGGAAGGACTTCGCACGACGGAGGATGCCCAGTCGGCGACTGGCTTTGGAGGCCAACTTGGAAATGTGGTTTTCCCAAGAAAGATCATGGCAGATAGTGAGACCCAAAAGCTTGAGCGACAGAACTTCTTGGAGAGGATTGTTGAGAAAGTAGATGGGAGGGTTGTCCAGTCGAACTTTTCGGAGAGACAAAGTAAGAGTGTGAGATTTGTCAGGATTGAAAGACATGTTCCACTTGTTTGACCAGTCTGTGTTTTTGTCCAGGTCTTCAGAGAGTGAGGAGGCTGCAGACTGCCGATCTGAGGGAAGAGGAATGGAGCGGCAGAGAGTGGAGTCATCAGCAAAGAGATAGAGAGGATTTTCCAGAGAGTCGGAGAGATCATTGATAAAGACCAGAAAAAGCACAGGGCCCAGCACACTGCCTTGGGGAACTCCCGCCTGAACAGGAAGGGGAGATGAGAGAAATCCATTCAGGGCCACACGTTGACTACGACCAGAGAGGAAGTCCGCAAGCCATGCATGGAGATTTCCATGGATATCATAGGAGGAGAGTTTGGTGAGCAGAGCTGGGTGCCAGACCGTATCGAAGGCACGTGATATGTCAAGGGAGACAGCTCTGATTTCCTGTTTGGCATTGAGGACCTCCATCTATTGTTGAGACAGCAGAAGCAGCATGTCCAGAGTAGAGTGACCTGGTCTGAAACCAAATTGATGATCAGAGATCAAGCCATTGGAGAAGAGGAAAGATTTCATATCCGAAGCAATGATGGATTCAACGACTTTGCTGATAATTGGGAGCAGGCTGATTGGTCTGTAGTTGCAAGGATCTGTTTTTGCACCTTTTTTGGATAAAGCAGTAGTGTTTGCTGATTTCCAGGATGCTGGCAGATGACCTTGAGCAAAAGATAGGGTGAAAAGAACAGAGAGAGGGTGAGATAGAGCGGCAGAGCTAGTGAAGCGTATTCTTGTGAAGTTCTCAGCAGTGAAGTGTATTCTTGGGGATTGGAGGCTAAAACTGGAGTTGGGTATGCAGGAACACCTTCTGCGCATCAGCACAGAAGGGCCCGACCCCGACGACTTTGATCCTACACGTAGCGTTGCCAGGTGGCATTCTATGAGTGCATTTGGACGAAGGCCTGATACTACACACCTCTCACCCCAGGGGTGATTGAATTGTAATCATGTATACCTGACTCAAGACCGAGTCAGTATTGAGTAAAGATAATGTCTGATGATGATGATGAAAAAAGTTCAACTCTGTCAAACAAAAGTTAAACTTTGTTACATGGACATGATGACAATGCAGTTCTGACTGAGTTGAGTTGAGTTTTGAGAGAAATCAAATCTGAAACTGTTATTGAGATTCAAATTCTAAAAATACATTATTAAAAAGTTGAAGTTGATTTACTTGTTCTGTCAAACAAAGGTTAAACTTTGTTACATGGCCATGATGACAATGCAGTTCTGAGTTGAGTTGAGTTTTCTGAAACTGTTTATATTCTAACAAGTACAAAAAGTTTTAATGAAAACAAAAGCCGCGTCGATGTTACACAATGCCTAGATGCAGCTGTGCCTATAACGTCGATGTTATAGGCACAGGACATTCCTGTTGATTCGATTACTTGATGTTATTTTTGTGCAAAGTGAAAATATATCTCGGCAATTTCCCGTGTGTGGCGACGAATTTTTAATATATCTCGGCATTTTCCCGTCTGTTATTTCAGGCGGTGTATGACTGACCATGCCGCGAGTTTAAAAAAATATATCTCGGCAATTTCCCGTGTGTGGCGACACGTGAACGAAGCTATGCTCCTCTCTCCACATTATTGTGACGACGTATAAATTAAATATTTCATCGTGACGATTGTCATCAAATGGACGAATTTTTAATATATCTCGGCATTTTCCCGTCTGTTATTTCGGGCGGTGTATGACTGACCATGCCGCGATTTAAACAAAATATATATATATCTCGGCATTTTCCCGTCTGTTATTTCGGGCAGTGTATGACTGACCATGCCGCGATTTAAAAAAAAAAATCTCAATGGACTTGAAGTTACAGGCCTTTGAGAATTCATTTTGTTCTATAAAGGGCAACTTTCATCGGATTTTCTTCCTGTTTTTTTTCAACCGAGTCTAAAACTATGTTAGCGACTGTGAAAAATGAAATGATATATCGAATTTGATTTGAAATAAAACTGTGTGAGAGAGGAAGACACCACGGGCCTACAAAACAGGCCTCAAAGCTATGCGAGTTAATAAAATGGTGGATATTTGTTTATATGACGCCTCTGACAGAATGGGTGGAGCTATGGTTCCCAGAATGGGTGGAGCTTTGAGGTTTTGTCTTCTCTGCAAGAACAAGAACAAGAAGAACAACAACAACAGCAGAGGGAACTCTATGACCAGCGTCTGCGACGCGGCTAAAATACATTATTAAAAAGTTTAAGTTGATTTACTTGTTCTGTCAGTAACATTTCCCTGCCTGTTTAAGTTACCGACACACTTTGCCTTTGTGCCCACAAGAATAATTCTAGATTGCCTTGGTGCCCCCCAAACCCAAAAGAAAATGCGTTGGTGCCCCCCAAACCCAAAAGAAAATGCCTTGGTGCCCCAAAAAATTTGAAGTCATCAAAGGCAAACATTGCTGTGCCCTCCCTACAGAGTAATTCGACCCCTGGGCGTGTGGGCTTAATTGGTAAGTATGGTTAAATGAGCACTCCGCCACTGGTAGTCTGTCGGCCAGGTGAGCCCGCAGGTAGGCTCTGGGAGCCAGGTAGAGTTCATTGTAGTGTTCAGCGGGGCCCAAGGATCCGAGGAGAGGACCCGGGTAGCCCAATGCCAGAGGGCATCAGCGGGGTGAGAGAGCCAGGAGGGCCTTCCCAAAGTTAGGGTTGTCGCAGGAGCTAGGCAAGCTCGGGTGGCGACTCCAGTGGCGGAGGTGAGCAGGTAAGTAGGGCCTGCTGGTAGAGCCACACGACCCAGCCCCAAAATTGTGCGAGGGCACAGTATTGAAAAAATGGGGAAGTGAGACCCCAAAATTGGAAGGCACCACAGGATGGTCAATGGGAATTGGTTTTTAGAACCACATAGTGTAAAGAGGCCAATTGGATTGGCAGGGCAAGACCCCGGGGAGTGTAAGTGAGTTAATGCCAATTAGAAGGATAGTTAGGATGAAATCTCCTTGCACCATCCACATCCACTCACCAAGGTGACAGGACTCCACACCAGGTTTTTGCAAATGTTTGGAATGAAAGACGCATCATGACGTGGGTGAGACATTGTGTTTATTCCTTCCCTTCCTTCTTGGGAGGGATTGGGTGACGAATTTGGAATTAGGGGGAGATATGGGCGACAAAACGTAGAGACAGAATTTGTAAATTGTCTAAATACGGGGAGGGGCAAGGGTAGTGTAGATTGACATGGGGGGTGACGAACGGCTAGGGACGAGCTTTCTCCGCTCACTCACCCGCGCCCCTCATGTCGCATTACCTTATTTTGACGTGTGCCCTTGCGCCCTTGCCCCCGCTAACCTCTGCTTTGTCTTTCCTCCCCACCCATGGACCCATTACCTTTTGTTGAGGGGAGTGTGCAGGTGCCCTGAGCCGTGCGGCCACACTCTTGCGCTGCACACTGCTGCCTGCCGTCTGCACGGTACACCATATGGACCACACGTTCTGTGGCCTGGCACCTTTGCTGGGGCGGACAATCGCGGCAAACGTTACCCTGCCCTGCGGACCACTTTTTTTAGTGGCCCCAATGCCATGCAGTTGGACCACCTAAGCTGGCCCTGCCGGCCAAAATAAAAAGCGGACACGGTTTGTGCATTTTTTATTAATAATCTTTGGTGTGTCAGGACAAGAAGACTGTACGTTTTGACGATGGCACACCGAAGAACATGAAGCAGGAAGACGTCGCAGCCCAGCAGGCAGCCAAGCACAAGGCATCATTGGTTTATGAAGTGTGATGATTGTGCATTTTGTTTTGGTGATGGTGCTTTTTGTGCGTTTTTTTATTTGTGTGCATATGGGTGTATGGTGTATTGGTGCGGTGCAGTGCATTCGGTGTTTCCTCTTCTCAAAATTTATATTCTTTTCCCACAAGACAGGTCCTGGGTTGTAGTATTGTAAATAATTAGTAGTCTTGTAAATAACATGCTCCCCACCGGCTTTATGTGTAGTTTGAAAATAATTCCGTAATTCAGTTAATTGTGGGCGCGAGTCAGTTAGATAGTACACAACACAGCAGGTGGGACATATCTAGTGTTTAAAACTGTCGCACCCAGGGTGTTAGGTTAAATGTAGAGGGAAACTACACCTAAGTGTCACACTAATTGTTAGAAAGTAGTCCTGACCCTGGTATCAGAACCGGTCGGGCTCACTGGTATGTGGGTTCGGCTCGGGAATGAGCCTGGCGAAAGGAGGGGTGCAGTGTTGCGGTTCTGAAAGTGTACATATTTGATTAATAAAGGTTAAAGGTTCTGCTTCCATAGTTAGGCCACATGCAACAAGTAGGTCACCTTAGAACGTTAGTTATTTCTTAGTATATGTGAGATAAGGCCATTTCCAATAGTTATCATCTGCGTTGTGTAAAACAAATAAGAGTAGGCCCCGTTTATTCTGCAGCCCTCCCTCCAATCGACTCCATTGCACACCATCCAGTCTGCACCCCATTGCCCCTTGCATTAGGATGCTCGCAGTTTGTTGCACCTTGCTTGCCAGTAGCGTTCGCTGCCCTTGGGCTTTCGCTCGAACCAGCCCAAATGCCACGAGGTAAGGCCCGAAAAGGGGGGCGGAGCACGAGGTCAGGGGTGTGGCCACGTCAAGCAGACATCAAGGGCGGAGCCGGTAAGACCCCATCAACCAACCAGGGCTCAGGTGAGATGGTCTGATAGGGCGTGGTAAGGGCGTGGCTGGAGGTTCGAGAGGGTTGGCTGAAGCGGCGCTATATAACCGCGAGCACAAAGCCCTTCCACAGGACTCGCGTGCATATGGCAGTGGCAAAGGACTTGAGGACTTGGTTTGGAGCGCATTGCATTGTTGGTTACAAGGACTTGGTTGGAGCGCATTGCATTGTTGGTTACAAGGACTCGCTGGGGAAAGCGCCATTGTGAACTATTGGGAGAGACGCGCTATCCTGATCGGCTGCAAGGGCTCGGTGGGAATTTGGCTGTGGGCTTGCGGGGAGCGCATATCAAGCGCCGGTCCTTCTATTACATACGCAGCCGTGAGCCACAACGTAACCGTTAGCCAGCCTACCTTTCCCCGATCTAATTGTCCGATCCGCGCCACCGACATGCGAAGATCTTGACTGCCATCTACCATTGCCTTCGTGGTACGAGTCGGGGACCGGAGCGAGCTGTGGACGCCATCGGTGGACCCTCAACCCGGATCTACAAACCCCGTGTGAGTCTGAGTCTGAGTGTGAACGGGCCCGTGTCCAGGGGATAAGTATAAGACTGTATAAGGCTGCCCTGTGTATCTGCTTCTTCTTCTTCACTGTACATTGCTTCTTTTCCTTCTTCTTCTTCATTGTACAAAGTGTAATAAATTCCTTGTTCTTCCTGTTTTCCTCTTAATTCGACCGTCTTGGTGATTTCTCCATTGGGTAAGCGTGGCACGATTAGGAACCGCTCAAATCGGGTTTAGTTCCTGTTAACGGCCCGAATCGTGGCTCGCTATCTCTCAGTGTGTGCACTGAAACAGTGGTTCGGGTGGGGTTATTTCCTTGCTTCATGGCCGGTGTTAGTACTTAGGTAATAAGAATTCGGCTTACAACCCTATTTAACACCGACCGGAAGGAACGTGATAGCCCTGGATCGCGTCGGCAAGTAAAAAGATGGGGATTAATCCCCCCTTGATAAGGGGGAGGCCGACGTTAGAGGTCCGCAACAATATATTGTTACTGTCGCGGTTTAGATGTTATTATGGGCCGAGCGGATGGTCCACCGCGACCGTTACAGGATCCCCGATTGGCCCGACTCCCCCAACGTTGACCAAATCGCACCACAGATATTCAATTTGGAAACCTCTAAAGCGACCGAAAGCAAAGAGGAAAAGGAATAAGACGAGAAGACGGACAGAAGAGTAATTGGATTTATTATACACACAAGCAAAAAGAAAGCAGTCACGTTTATTTACAGACGAGATTAGATACACAGTGCAACGCTAGCTTACCTACAGTCTTAATTAACCCAGGGACAGAACAAACAAAAGACAGACTCACACGGGGAATGATGACAGGAATTGGCTGGAAGGAGAGGATGGCTTGGAGTTGTATTGTGCAGCACGATCGGCGCGTTTAGCAGCCGCCGTTCCTTCGCGGCCCTGCTCAAAACCGCCGTCCAGGCCCCAAGCGGCTGTTGAGTGTTGTTGCTGCTGTGGACGTCGCGTGCTTTTCCAGGATTACAACAGGCTTTGTGCTTTCTGGGATGTCCTCTCCTTGGATGTTCTCTATGTTCTCTTGGTCCAATCACTCCTCACCACCGACAACTCAACGCAACCAACGCAACCACTGACCACCACAACGCAACCACTGACGACCAAAACCACACAACTCAGCTCTGCTTCTTGGACCCTCTCTCTTCTCAACGGCTTGGGCTCCCTTTCGTCTGCCGGTAAAAGCTCATCTCCTTTGGACCTCCTCTCATCTCAACGGCTTGGGCTCCCTTTTCGTCTGCCGGTAAAAGCCCATCTCCTTTTTGGACACGCCCTGCCTTGGGTTATATAGGCCCCGCCCCTCAACCTTTGCGAACCTCCCCGATCGCTCTTCCTCCACCCTCTCTAGTCACACCCCTGGCTCATGGTTGGTCGAGTGGGGCTGGCTCACTCCTCCCCTCTATGACGAGGTGGAGACACGCCTTTCTTCTCCGACCCTGCCTCGTGGTCAATGGCGGTAATTGGAGCGGAGGTAGTTTCTAATCGTCGAAAAGGGGGAATGGAGGTTTTGGGAATGGGAATGAAGGGAATCTATCTCTTTCACTTGGTGCAATGGAGTATTTCAATTAATGGGAGACACAGCCTTACCCTAAAACACAGAATAAGATATAACTATTGAACAGGGGTATTCTATGATTGGCTGTGGTGTGGATGCCTTATGGACTAATTATGGGATGCCCTTTGACCTTTACACAGCTCCGGAGGCAGGAGGCGCAGAATAAACAATAATAATAATTCACACAATAAAAAAAATATACAGTCCTCATATCCGCAACAATATATATACTAGTGGGGTCACCTGTGGGAATCCCACAGGCATGGACGTGTGTGACATTTCGACATATTGAGTTAGATGCTGCACCTGCACATTCAGTTTCACAAAATGGTTACTGGCAATTTATCAGATGCACAAATGATGTAATCTACACAATGTATTTACTTCTGATAACATGTGAATGCATGTGCGTGCACACCCACACACATACACACACACATACACACACACAAACACACGTACACCCACACACATATATACACACATACATACACACACAAACACACATGTACACCCACACACATATATACACACACATACATACACACACACACATGTACAGTGTACACACACATATACACATACACACAAACACATCTCGTTTTTTCATTTCTGTTCCTCACAATTTTGTCTCTCTCTTATTCACAGACACACACACACACACACACACACACACACACACACACACACACACACACACACACACACACACACACACATATATATATACACACACATATATATATATATATATATATATTGTAACGAATTTGGAAAGTGTAAAGAATGTGAGAACTGGTTTGCTGTGTTTTAACTGGCCCTCGTAGAGTAAATAAGATCGAAAGACGTCCCCCTAGTTAATTCCATGAACCTACAGACAGGCCACGATATATCTTTTTTAAATAGCTTATTTCCTTATTCTATGTAGGCTAAATATGTGTTTCCCACTAGATTGACTCTGCATTGCATCAAACGAAATAAAGCGTAGGCCCCTCCGATGATCCATGGCAGCTCAAGTGCCAGGGATTCCCCCACTTGAGCTTTGACAGCAACCGTTTATTGCAGTACTGAACTGCTGTGCAACGTGACGGCGCCTTACCTGCAGCTGCTGACCGGTTTTCGCCATTTGCGGCCATTACGAACAAGGGGAGTGGCTAGAGAAGACGGGTCGCCCCCCTCATCATAGGGGGGAGGAGTAAGTCGGCCCCGCTCATCCAACCCAGAACAAGGGGTTTGGCTAAGAGAGGGCGGAGCGGGAACCCCCGAGAAAGTGCGCGAAGGTTCGGTGAGAAACCAATATAAGCCGCCGCGGGACGCACTCCACGCTCTTGCTCTGACCCCGTCGTCTTGCTTGCTGTCGCTCGTTGTTGCTGGGGAGAAGGAAGACGCCTGAACGAGCAGGTGTGTGCGAGCCATCGTGCGACCAGCTGCGCTGCAGCTAAGGGAGCAGCTAAGGGGCCGCAGGCCACGAAAAGGACGCGCCAGGCAGCAATCCACGCTGGACCCTCCATTGCCTCCCAAAACAACCATCCATCCTCAAGCCATACCTGCCTGCAATATCCCCCGTGTAAGTGTGAACGTCGTCTGTCTTGAATGTTGTCCTGGGGTTTTTAAAGTAAATTGAATAGTATAAGCTAACGATTCACTGTGTGACTGCTTCTTCCATCCATTGCTTGTAAATAACTTTGATCGCTCCTTCTTTTTGCTTGTGTGTATAATAAATCCTGTTATTCCTCCGTACTCTGTCTTCTTCTCTCTTCCTCTTTACATTCGGTCGCTTTAGAGGTTTCCCGATTGAATACCTGTGGCGCGATTGGTCAACGTTGGGGGAGTCGGGCTAATCGGGGATCCTGTAACGGTCGCGGTTGACCATCCGCTCGGCCCAAAGTAACATCTTGTCCGCGACCCGTAACAATATATATATATATATATATATATATATATATATATATATATATATATATATATATATATATATATATATATATGTATATATATACATATATATATATATATATGGATTATATGCACATATATACACATATACACATATATACATACACACACACACACACACACACACACACACACACACATATATATATATTGTTGAGGATCCGGGGTTCGGCGCTCCCCTTACCAAGGGGGGGTTAGTCCCCTTGTCTTTTCAGCTGGCCGTTCCCCAGTCCTGGAAGTTACAACGCTCCTCCGCGGTCGAGATTGGCCAGGGTGATTGGTCAAGATGGATTCCCAAATACCTGCGTGCCAATCCCTACGCGAAGCACGGAAATAACTCCCGCTCGAACCACGGACAGGTGGAAATTGCCGAGCGGTTTAGCTCCACTCTGGTCCACGCTCCACCTCGGTTCAGGCTCCGGTTCTGCGGCGAAACCCGGCAGGCAGCGCGGTTGGTATTGTCGGCGCGAGCGGACCTTACATGCCGGGGGGGGGTTCATATATCGGGGAGGAATTGCGTCCGTGAATCGGAGGAATCGTGACGCGTGCCTCGTGACTCTCCAATGGTGCCACTCTCCCCGGCAGACTCCGACTCTCAGACTCCGACGCTGACTCTCTCCCTGCAGACTCTCTAAGTAGTTCCACGCGAGCGCTTATATTACGCGCGAGCGTATCAAGCCGCGTGCTTTTAGGACACACCCACCGGTGAGCTCGCCTCGGCCCTGGTTGGTCGTGAGGGCTCACCGACTCCGCCCTTAACAGGGCTACGCCTCGCTCCGATAACTCCTCCCCCTTTTTCTCCGCTCTGACCGCATGGTTAATGGCGTTTGGGCCAGGCAGCGAACGCTGCTTGGCGAGCAGAGGCGCGTAACCCAATTTGGAGAGGGCTAAGCCGCAAAATGAACGGGATTGAAAAAGGGGGCCGATGTTATTTGATTAATGCAACGCAGAGTCAAACTATTGGAAACAGAGCCTTACCTGAAACACATACTAATGAAATAACTGAAGAAGTCCCTATGGTGCCCTACGTGTTGCCATATGGATTAACTAGGGTGCGACCTTTGACCTTTACCAAATGGGAATATTTACAGGGAGTTATTTACAAGGGATTATTATTTACAAGTGACGGTTCTGAAAACCGCAACAATATATACACACACACACACACACGTACACACACACACATGTACACACACATGTACACACACATGTACACTGACACACATGCATATACACACACACACACACACATGTATACACACACACACGTACACCTACACATGTCCCACGGCACATGTATATATTCCACATCCCACATGTATATACATGTTTAAAGTGTACGTGCCCTTCCCTCCTTCCTCCCCCCTCTTCCCTCCTCCCTCCTCCCTCCTCCCTCCTCTCTCCTCCTTCCCCCGCCCAGCAACGCCAGGTACTTCTGCTCGTAACTAATAAAATAAAAACGAAGAAATATCTCTCAGCAATTTCCCGTCTGTTAATTTATATATTTAACAAATGTGAATTACACGTCCATGCACACGTGAAATTGAGTTTGTTTTTTCACACGTGAAATGAACACGTGGACCTTTACTTCCGGATAATAATGTTGAATGAAATAAGAACGAAGAAATATATGTCGGCATCATTGTTGATGTTTTTGTGACGACTGTCATCAAACGGAAAAGTAATACATCTTAACGGAAAAGAAAAAGCAAATTTTTAATATATGTCGACATTTTCCCCGACTGTTATTTTAGGCGGTGTATTTTCGTGTATCATTATGGTGCGATTTAAAAAAATATATCTCTGCATTTTCCCGTGTGTGCGTTCATGATCTCAATTATTTTTGACACCGAGTCTAAAACCATCGATAAAAATTAAATCAGATGGTGAATTCGATATAAAATCGTGAGGGTGACTCAATGAATGGGCTTTATTTTACAGGCCTTTGAGAATTCATTTCGTTCTATAAACGGAAACTTTCATCGGATTTTCTTCTCGTTTTTTTTCAACCGAGTCTAAAACTATGTTAGCGACTGTTAAAAATGAAATGATATATCGAATTTGAGTTGAAATAAACCTGTGTGAGAGAGAAAGACAGCATGGGCCTAACTAAACAGGCCTCAAAGCTATTCAAGTTAATAAAATGGTGGATATTTGTTTACATGAAGCCTCTCCAAGAATGGGTGGAGCTACTCTGCAAACGGACTAAGCCACACCCCGGACAGACAGACAGACAAACAGACAGACAGAATCACCGTAGCCTATTTTAATATATATATATACAGTATCAGTGTTTACAATGAACATTATTTATAACAGGGAGATTTCACAATAGATTCGAGGAGGTGTGCCAAGATGGCCGGGTGTGGAAGGGTGGTCAGCCGAGTAGCTCTCAAGCAAAAAATAAACCTTCGAGCGTTCATATGTTGTTTAAGCTATGATTATGGCATTGTAATTCTAAAATATTGATAACACAAAAGAAAATGAAATGTCAACCCAAATAAGTGTCAGTCGGGAGAGAATTGAGTGTATACAGTCTGCTCATGCAAACGATTACCTGCGCAGTATTACAGGTGGGCATCCCTCTTCCACGGTGCAGGGATGCAGATCGATACATTCTCAATCACTTTTTATCTAATCTGGCATCATCAAACACGGGCAGTTGTGGGGCCACTGAGACTAATAAACAGAATGTGATCGGGTTGGCAATAGTGTTAATGGTGCTGAAACCTCACTCTTGACCTGCCATGCTCACAGGTATCACATTGATCACTGCGGTTACTTACATAGTGACAGTACTTCCTTGCGGCGTTTGAATGATACAAAGGTGTGAAAGTAGCTCCCTACAGCGTTACATCGTGTGACCTGCTCTATATGTCCCAACCTATCCCCCAACTTCCATATGTCAACTTCTCTCAAACCAAACTCAACGACCTCAGGCCACGAGTCAGGTTGGAACGAACCTATCAGGACATGGTATAGAGCGACTGACAAGTGACAACACATTGCTTTGTCTTTTCTGTCCTCCAATGTTGTTGTTTTTCATGTGCAGCCTGTGGCTGCTGGCTGCATCATTTTTTCTGGAAGTGCCGCTCATCCATGCCCCAAGTTGCCAGAAAGCTGGTACTCATTTTACCGACCTCTGTAGATGGTCGGCCTCATGAGTCAACCCTCCTGGTGTTATTATTAGACTACGTTGGACTTCGCCCGAAATGGGGGCTTATGGATTGGGTCTCGTCTGTCCGTCCGGCTGTGCGTGTGTGCGTCCGCAACCATGTATTGGAAATGTTTGGACCAATTTTGTTCATACTTAGTACAAAGACAACAAATGATGGTGTACATATGCACATCATTTTGTTTCACGATGCGATCAAAGATGACCGACTGGTGGCCATTTTAGTTGTAAAAAAAAAAACCGATATTGAACACGTCCTCAACCATTTCTCAGACATGTATTTACCGATGTTGTTGAAACTCGCCACAGATAATGAATGATGGGTTACATATGCTGCACGTCATTTCTATTCAAGATCAAATCCAACATGAACATGGCCGACTGGCAGCCATTTTGTTACTTAAATGTGTCCCCTACCATTTATTGAACATGCATGGTCCAATTGTGTTCAAACTTGGCACAAAGACAATACATGAGAGTGTGGCGGACACAAAAGCCCACTGGCGTGGTGACATCATTCCGCGCACCAAGTGGGCGGTGGCCACGCCCGAGGGGTAGGCGTGGCCTCATGATATACACCGGGCGCGCAGCCCGGAGCGCGCCAGTGTTACAGTGAGCTCCTGAAATAAAGACGCTTATAAGTTACCGCTTGTCCGCTTCCTCCTTGCTCGCAAGCAGCGCGCGTAACGCCGCGCTTTACTGGTGACCCCCTCGACGTTGGATCTGCCGGAGCGATCCTTCCACACGCGACGCCATTGCCATGGCCAACCTCATCAAACTTCCCGAATTTTGGGAGGCTCAGGCCGAAGTCTGGTTCGTCCAGGCCGAAGCCCAATTTCAGCTTCGGCGCCTCACCGGCGATGACATGCGCTATTGCCACGTCGTCGCCTCCCTCGGGCCCGGCACGGCCGCTCGAGTTGTGTCCGTCCTTCGCCACCCACCGGACGGCCACAAGTACGAGGCACTCAAGCGGCTACTCCTAGCCACGTTCGGCCTCACGGACGACGCACGGGCCGACCGCCTCCTGGATCTCCCCAAGCTCGGTGACACGCGCCCGTCGGTCCGAATGGACCATATGCTGTCACTGTTGGGCGACGAAGCCCCCGGTTCTCTATTCCGGGCGCTTTTCCGTCGCCAACTTCCAGCGCAGGTTCGCCTCGCGTTGGCCGGCACCGGGCTAACGGAACCCCGAGCATTGGCAGCCGAGGCGGACAGGTACTTCGCCGCTTCGGACACGCGGGCGAGAGTCGGCGTGGCCGTCACGGCCCTCGAGGCTGATGCTGCTGATGCTGCTGATGCTGCTGTTCCACAGCATCAGCTTATACAGCATACGCAGCATGCTGATATGCACCTCGTGACCGCCGCCACGCCCCGCCCACCGCCGCGGCGAAAACCGCCACCGCGGGGAAACCCGCCAACTCCACCGGCCTGGCGGAGCCAGCCGCGCTCCTCCAGCTCCACCACCTGGTGCTGGTTCCACGCCAAGTTCGGCCATGAAGCTCGGCAGTGTCATCCGCCATGCTCCTTCAACAGGTCGGAAAACACCCGGGCCGGCGCTCATCGCCACTATTCGAGTTCGAGCAGCCTACTGTTCATAACGGACACCTTCTCCGGGCGCCGTTACCTGTGCGACACGGGAGCGCAGGTGAGTGTCGTTCCCGCCGGCACGTCAGACAAGCACGCCGCGGGTGGGGGGCCCGCGCTGCTTGCCGCGAACGGGACGCCCATCCATACGTACGGAAAACGCTGCCTCTCTCTGCGGTTCGGAGGGCAGGTTTTCCGATGGACGTTCGTCACCGCCGACGTGCCCATGGCACTGCTTGGCGCGGACTTCCTGTGCGCTAATGGGCTCCTGGTCGACGTCAAGCGCAGACGTCTTGTCCAGGCCGAGACGTTCAGCTCGCTCGTTTGTGCGTTGCCCAGCTCAACGAGCGGCTTGCCAAGCGGCTTGCCGAACGGTTCGGTTCCGGCCACGTTGGTCTGTACGCTTCCGGCAGCGGACGCATTCACCCGCCTCCTCGCCGGCTTCCCGGCCCTCACGTGGCCCACCTTCTCGGTGGGGGCCGTCAAGCACGGGGTGGCCCATCACATCCCCACCGTCGGGCCACCGGTCTACGCCCGGGCACGCCGCCTCAAGCCGACGAAGCTGGCGGTGGCAAAAGCGGCGTTCGCTACCCTGGAGCGACTCGGCATCGTTCGGCGCTCAGAGAGCGCTTGGGCGTCGCCGCTGCACATCGTGCCGAAACCCGGCGGGGGATGGCGACCGTGCGGGGACTATCGCCGTCTCAATGACGCCACGACTCCCGACCGCTACCCCGTCCCCCACATTCAGAACTTTTCCGCCCGTTTGGCGGGCAGGTCCTTCTTCTCGAAGGTGGACCTCATACGCGGCTACCATCAGGTCCCCGTCAGGCCAGAGGACGTCCCGAAGACGGCGGTCATCATGCCATTCGGACTCCTCGAGTTCCTGCGCATGCCCTTCGGTCTGAAGAATGCGGCTCAGGCGTTCCAGCGACTGATGGACAGCGTCCTGCGCGACTTGGATTTTGTCTACGTCTACCTGGACGATATCCTCGTCGCCAGCGCGTCCCGCGAAGAGCACCTACGCCACCTCCGCACGCTCTTCGAACGCCTGGGCCAGCATGGCCTGATTGTGAACCCCGCAAAGTGCCGGTTCGGCGGCGCCATAATCGATTTTCTGGGGCACCGTGTCACCAGGCACGGAGCCGTCCCCCTGCCGGCCAAGGTGGAGGCGGTGAAGGGGTTTCCGCGCCCCCGCATGATCAGAGGGCTGCAGGAGTTCCTGGGCATGGTGAACTTTTACCATCGGTTCCTGCCCCGTATCGCCCAGCTCCTGCGCCCCCTGCACGAAGCTCTCCGAGGTAAGCCGGGCAAAGGCGACGTTACCTGGACCGAGCAGATGGACACGGCGTTCACGGGCGCGAAGCTCGCCTTGGCTAACGCCACCATGCTCGCGCACCCGGCGCCCGATGCACCGATCGCCCTCATCACCGATGCCTCGGACTACGCGGTGGGCGCGGTGCACGAGCAATGGGTGCGTGGAGCTTGGCAACCGCTGGCGTTCTTTAGCCGGCAGCTTCGCCCGCCCGAACGCCGTTACAGTACCTTCGACCGCGAGTTGCTCGGGCTTCACTTGGCGGTCAGGCACTTCCGCCATCTGCTCGAGGGCCGTGCCTTCGTCGACCACAAGCTGCTGATCTTCGCGATGGGCAAGGTCACCGAGCCGTGGTCGGCCCGGCAGCAGCGTCACCTCTCGGCCGTGTCCGAGTACACGACGGACATCCAGCACGTCGCGGGGAAGGACAACCCGGTGGCGGATTGCCTTTCCCGGGCCGTCGCCCACGCAGTCCACCTCGGCATCGACTATGCCCGGATGGCAGCGGACCAGGCCGCTGACCCCGACGTCCAGGCCTTGCGGACCGCCGTCACGGGCCTCCACGTCACCGAGGTGCCGTTCGACGGCGCGGGCGCGGCCCTCTTGTGCGACGTCTCCCTCGGGCGTCCTCGCCCCATCGTGCCCGCGGGCTGGCAGCGCCAGGTGTTTGACGCCATCCACGGCCTGTCCCACCCGGGCGCGTGGGCCTCCCAAAGGCTGATCGCCGACTAGTTCGTCTGGCATGGCCTCCGGAAGGCCGTCCGCGGCTGGGCCAGGACGTGCCTCGCGTGCCAGCGCGCCAAGGTGCACCGGCACACCCAGGCCCCGTTGGCCCCGTTGGCCCCATTCACGGTGCCGGAACGCCGGTTTGACCACGTCCACGTGGACCTGGTGGGACCTCTGCCCCCCTCGTGGGGTTTCACCTACGTCCTCACCATGGTGGACCGCACCACCCGGTGGCCGGAGGCCGTGCCCTTGGCGTCGACAACGGCGGCCGATGTCGCGCAGGCTTTCATCGCCACCTGGGTCGCCCGGTTCGGCGCCCCCTCAGACATCTCGTCCGACCGCGGCCCCCAGTTCACCTCGGAGCTCTGGGGGGCGGTCGCGCAGGGGCTCGGGGTCCGGCTGCACCGAACCACGGCCTACCACCCCCAGGCTAACGGCCTGTGTGAGCGATTTCACCGCTCATTGAAGGCCGCGCTCCGGGCCACCCTCCGCGACGGCGGCTGGGTCGACAGGCTCCCCTGGGTCCTGCTGGGCCTCCGGACGGCGCCCAAGGAGGACCTGCGCGCATCCGTGGCGGAGTTGGTCTTCGCGCAAGAGACCGCCCAGAGGTTCGCCCCGGTGCCAACGGCATGCCACGGGCACCCACCGACGCACGTCGCCCCGGAGCTTCGCACGGCGGAGTACGTCTTCGTCCGCCACGATGCCCACCGGACACCACTGTGGCCCCCGTACGACGGGCCTTTCCGCGTGCTGGAGACCGGGGCGAAGCACTTCACCCTGGACATCGGCGGTACTCCTGACCGCGTTTCGGTAGACCGCCTCAAGCCGGCCCACCTCGACGTGGACCATCCACCGCCAGTGGCCCGACCCCCACGTCGGGGCCGCCCCCCTGCGGGCGGACCCCCGGCACCGCCCAGCCCCGCCGCCACGCCGCCCCCCGGTCCTGCACCCATCCCAGGGGCAGCCAGGGGCATCCCACCTGGCATCCCTGCACCCCGGACGCCGCCGATCGCCAGGGGGCGCTTCGGCCGGGTCATTCGTCTGCCCCGCAAACTGGCCCTCCAGGTGCGCGGGAATTCTGGGGGGGCACGTGTGGCGGGCACAAAAGCCCACTGGCGTGGTGACATCATTCCGCGCACCAAGTGGGCGGTGGTCACGCCCGAGGGGTAGGCGTGGCCTCATGATATACACCGAGCGCGCAGCCCGGAGCGCGCCAGTGTTACAGTGAGCTCCTGAAATAAAGACGCTTATAAGTTACCGCTTGTCCGCTTCCTCCTTGCTCACAAGCAGCGCGCGTAACGCCGCGCTTTAAGAGTATACATATGATCTTTCCTGGGAAAACCACATTTCCAAGCTGGCCTTCAAAGCCAGTCGCCGACTGAGCATCCTCCGTCGTGCGAAGTCCTTCCTTGGCACACCTGAGCTCCTCACCACATACAAGGCTTTCATCCGCAGCTCAATGGAATACTGCTTCCCCCCCCCCCTGGGCTGGTGCTCCTGCCTCACACCGAGCTCGGCTTCACGCTGTTGAAACCAAAGCGTTCAGAATCATTGGAATCTCCCGCGATGACGCTATCTCCGAGGGCCTTTCACTTACTCATCGCAGGCAGGTTGGTGGTCTTTCTGTCTTCTACAGACTCCTCTCTGACATAGCCCCCCCCCCCCCATCCTTGTCTGTACTGTGTCCCCCAAATATTCCTACAGGACGCACAAGATCTGCCTGCAACCCTCTTATAGTTAAACTGCCAAAATCAAGACTCTCTGCTCACCTTCACTCCTTCATTCCTCTTTTCTCCCGCCTCTGGAACAAACTCCCTCACTCTCTTCAATCCCACTCCTCCCTCCAGGTCTTTAAAACAGCTGTTCACCACCATCTATCTTCCCCCAACCGAAACCTTGATGTTTTCTACCCCCGTTAATTCACCCCAGATCCACTTTTTTTAAATGCCAACTTCTTTCCTGGAAGTTCTAGCAGTGTCCATGTGTTTTTTTTTTTTTTACCTCTCCCCGCCTCTGCTCCCATGCCTCCTCCCTCCAAGCCCTCTCCCTCCCACAGATCTCCCGATGTCCCTGCTCTCTACTGTTGTACTTGTGTGCTTCCCCCTCTCTCCCCCATCTGGTCTCCCGCTCTCTTTATTATGTCTTATGTGTCAGTTTGGTTTTTTTGTCATTAATGTTAGCTGTTACACGAGCATCGATCTTGTTGACAAAAAAAATAAAAAAAATACATATGCGCATTGAGTTTTGTAATCCGACCAAAGATGGGCGAATGGCGGCCTTTAACTCTGTGCAAACCTCGAGATGGGCTTGAAACTCAAGATCTTAAGACTGTAAGCCAGCCCCCTTAACCGTTAAGCCAACACCAGGGTTTGTCCTCCAAAAACACCATCGCATGGAACTCTTTGCTTTTAACCACATCTTCCATCTTCAATCATGTATTTGTCAGGCTCTTCGTTCATTCTGGAAAACGTCTGAATGCAACATTTCACATACCTGTCTGCATTAAACGCTGATCTCGTCCATGTTCTGATCGGAGCCGTAGTTCATAAAGAGCATCAATAATTTGCTCGTGTTGAGGATGAAAGTAAGGGACGTCATCTTCTTCAGCAGTCCACTACAGAGCATTTTAGTGGGGAGAGCCTCGGTAGTTGTTGGTAAGATTCCTGCATTCTCAGATGAGGTCATAGAAAAATTATAATCTTACTATAATTCACCAAATGTCCGTCCGTCTGTTCCCAGGTACCACAAAAACGGCTCAACCGATCGCAACTAAATTTTGGGTGGGTATTCCTGGGACCCCCTGGAGTAAAATAGGCTGTATTGTTTTTCCAATTTTTTTTCCAGTTTTTCCAAACACGATGGAATAATATTTACCGATATGAACAGTGATGTGGCTTTTGTTGAAATTCTACAAATACTGTTTAGATTTTCATGATTTGCGTGTGATATGATTTAACGCATGTTTATATGAATCGTTTAAAATATAAAAAGCCTTCAATTTCTGATATTTTGCCTTTTCATTTGGGCATCCCAATTGAAGCCCCGCCCATAGGGCGGGTACCGTGAAATGGGGTGAATAGGGACAGCAAGGTGAATAGGGACACAAACTGAAAAAAGTTCGGAAACTTTTTTCGCTGAAAATTGATAACCATACTGATTTGTTGATATTTGGGTTGAAAGTGTTCTCTTGTTTTTTTAAAAAGCAACTTATAGTCCCTATTAACCCCATGTATTGATATTAACCCCATATATGGATTTTTATGGCTGTCCCTATTCACCCCGTTTTACGGGTGAATAGGGACAGTCACTAATACAAAAAAAATAATAATCAAGAAACAATCCTGAGTTTCCAACTTATTGCTAAAGTGATAGCTCAGATGGATGCACATAATATGCACCCATAATATAAACCACGGTGTGAATGAAAAAAAATATGGGATAAAAAGTTTCTCCAAACTGTCCCTTATTTATTGATTATTATTATTTTGTATTAGTGACTGTCCCTATTCACCCGTAAAAACGGGGTGAATAGGGACAGCCATAAAAATCCTATTTATTCCTATTTAACTCATATATGGGGTTAATATGGACTATAAGGTGCTTTTTTAAAAAACAAGAGAACACTTTCAACCCAAATATCAACAAATCAGTACGGTTATCAATTTTCAGCGAAAAATGTTTCCGAACTTTTTTCAGTTTGTGTCCCTATTCACCTTGCTGTCCCTATTTCCCCCCCCCCCCCCCCCCCCATTTCACGGTACCGTTACTAGTAAAAGAAATAATGGGATCATTGCAATTTGTCAAGGCTAGTGTCAGTTTGCGTCTGCGGACAATTCAAACGATAAGTTACAGCAACTGGGTGGTGACTGACTGCAGTGGAAAGCAAAAGTGAAGGTGAAGTTTTGATCCTTCATCGGAGCAATTTTTCTCCTGCTCCAACAAAGGGACACTAACTGTAACATCAGTGTTACTTTCCTTCCGACTGTGGTTATAATACCTTTGTGAACGCCCTGTTGATAAATCCTATATCATCTATCAATAACATTTACAGTGATTCACAGCGTTGCAGTTGTTGAGATATCAGCAACTGAAAGCTCCAATCGGTGAATGAGACAAATTCCATACAAATACATTGGGATATTTAAGGTGCCTCACCTTAAGACCACTCACCTTAAGGTGCCTCACCTCACTGGAAGACCTCACCCGCACCAACGCACGTGAGTGCCATCCACATCCCCTTCAGCTCTTCATCCTCCAAAGGCCATGCCATGCCAACATGGATAAGAGTGCTCCTGACTTCCCTGTGCAGTTCTGCTATTTGAAGGAAGAATGATTGGCGACATGATTCCTTTTCCATGTCTGCACATGTGTAAATGATTAAGTTTGATCTGTTGCTCACCATTTAACTTTTATCGAGCGGAACCGAAATGGGGCAGCACATCTCATTGGGTTCTTCCTCTCTTTTTTTTTTTTTTTACAGGATCTAGGGTGCAACTGCCACATAACATATACCACACACATGGACATTCAGAGGAATACACGAGACACAAAACAGGTCTGTGGATGAGACACCACACAGGTCTGTGGATGAGACACAACACAGGTCTGTGGATGAGACACAACACAGGTCTGTGGATGAGACACCACACAGGTCTGTGGATGAGATACAACACATGTCTGTGGATGAGACACCACACAGGTCTGTGGATGAGATACAACACATGTCTGTGGATGAGATACAACACAGGTCTGTGGATGAGACACAACACAGGTCTGTGGATGAGACACAACACATGTCTGTGGATGAGACACAACACAGGTCTGTGGATGAGACACAACACTGGTCTGTGGATGAGACACCACTTGTCTGTGGATGAGACACAACACATGTCTGTGGATGAGACACAACACATGTCTGTGGATGAGACACCACACAGGTCTGTGGATGAGACACCACACATGTCTGTGGATGAGACACCACACATGTCTGTGGATGAGACACAACACATGTCTGTGGATGAGACACAACACATGTCTGTGGATGAGACACAACACAGGTCTGTGGATGAGACACAACACAGGTCTGTGGATGAGACACAACACATGTCTGTGGATGAGACACAACACATGTCTGTGGATGAGACACAACACATGTCTGTGGATGAGACACAACACATGTCTGTGGATGAGACACCACACAGGTCTGTGGATGAGACACCACACAGGTCTGTGGATGAGACACCACACAGGTCTGTGGATGAGACACCACACAGGTCTGTGGATGAGACACCACACAGGTCTGTGGATGAGACACAACACATGTCTGTGGATGAGACACCACACAGGTCTGTGGATGAGACACAACACATGTCTGTGGATGAGACACCACACAGGTCTGTGGATGAGACACCACACAGGTCTGTGGATGAGACACCACACATGTCTGTGGATGAGACACAACACATGTCTGTGGATGAGATACCACACAGGTCTGTGGATGAGACACCACACAGGTCTGTGGATGAGACACCACACAGGTCTGTGGATGAGACACAACACATGTCTGTGGATGAGACACAACACATGTCTGTGGATGAGACACCACACAGGTCTGTGGATGAGACACCACACATGTCTGTGGATGAGACACAACACATGTCTGTGGATGAGACACAACACATGTCTGTGGATGAGACACAACACATGTCTGTGGATGAGACACAACACATGTCTGTGGATGAGACACAACACATGTCTGTGGATGAGACACAACACATGTCTGTCGATGAGACACAACACATGTCTGTGGATGAGACACCACACAGGTCTGTGGATGAGACACCACACAGGTCTGTGGATGAGACACAACACATGTCTGTGGATGAGACACAACACATGTCTGTGGATGAGACACCACACAGGTCTGTGGATGAGACACCACACATGTCTGTGGATGAGACACAACACATGTCTGTGGATGAGACACAACACAGGTCTGTGGATGAGACACAACACAGGTCTGTGGATGAGACACAACACATGTCTGTGGATGAGACACAACACAGGTCTGTGGATGAGACACAACACAGGTCTGTGGATGAGACACCACACACGTCTGTGGATGAGACACCACACACGTCTGTGGATGAGACACCACACACGTCTGTGGATGAGACACCACACACGTCTGTGGATGAGACACCACACACGTCTGTGGATGAGACACCACACACGTCTGTGGATGAGACACCACACACGTCTGTGGATGAGACATGTTATGTTACGGGTTCGTGACTTCCGTTATTGTGGTTTTCACCCACTGGACCTGTTTCTGATATTATGTATTATTATTAGTTTCACAAGGTTTATTATTCACGAACGGCTATCAAAAGTTAAAAAGGATAACTGTAAGTGAAACAGGAAACCGAAGGAGAAGACAATGTGGTGAAGAGGAAGAAGCAGCGCGCGCAAAGTTGGACAAGACGGTGACGTCAGCGCTCCGTAACGAGCCAGGTTTACCGACAGCCGCGAGTGCCGAGTGGATTTTGAGTTCCTGGAGGGACATCCAGCGATACGAATATTCGCTGGAGGGGAGAGATCTGCGAAGACAGATTTGGGGCGCTGAGATTCCGACGAATCCTTGCCTCGTCGCATCGGCTCAAGTCAGAGCCGTCGGCCATCTTGAACCCCGTGCTTCGCACACCGGTGAACGTTTGCTTCGTGTCATCTTCACCCCTAACATCCCACGTCTATCGGGGATGAGTGGGTGCGACCGCTTCGTCTCCAATTACGTTGCGGTTTGCTGAGGGAGCGGAAGGTGCGCCTCTGGAGGGCGCCGTTGTACAGTTTGGCGGGAAGAGCACCCTTGCCCACTGTACACGCTTCGGGTATCGACTGGAGAGCGAGATTCGGGCTTCGACCGGATTCGTCAGAGACATTGAGGAGTGTCCGATCATTTGCTGGCAGAGCAGTGAGTCACTTGACTTTATATAAGATATATAATAATATATATACAGTGCACTCTCAATGGCCTTTTGCTGTACCGTGTGTGATTTATAATACAAGTTTGTTCATTTATTAGTCCGTTTGCCACCCAGATATGTTCTGTACTAAACCTTGTTCTCATGAGAAGTGTATTGTTTTTTTGATGGTTTCATACTCGAATAGGTCTATAGAAAAGATTTATTTTGGTTGCTGGAGTGTCAACCTTGGGGAACTCCGATAATTGGCAGAAATCCAAGATGGCCGCCACGGACGGAGGTGGAAAATAACTTTTCAACCAATCAACCTTCCATCACGTGTGATACATTTATTCCGTATAATTTCGATGTGAGGATTCGATTTCTGAGGTCAATTGTGTGATTTGGGGTCAGATTCAGGGTCAAAGGTCAAGTTAAAGGTCATTTTCGGCCAAACAATTATTAATATAATAATAATTGCATTTTCAGAACGAGGGTGGTCAAGTGTTTATTCATTAACGGCGATCACTCCCATTCATCATCAGAGCCGAATGCAAGATCAAGATGATCAGTTTCCTCGTCATTTACCACATCTGCTTCTCCTTCCTCTTCCACTTCATCTTGGTCTTCGTCTCCTGTCGTGAAGGGGTTCAAGCAAGCGTCACTAGAAACACAAGCGCAGTACACAGTGCATGATATCTTTCCATGGTGACAGCTGCAACGTTCACTGCCACACGCCTTCCCCGCCGCATTACAGCTGCACCGCACTACATCCATGAGATCTTGGGGTCCTGGGGGCTGATCAGAGGTTGCTGGTACTGGGGTGCCATCTTTGATTTCCCACCCATACTTCGTGATGTCAAGTTCAGGTGGAGCCTGCTGGTCAGCAGATTTGGCGAGTATACTCTGCAGATGAGTGTGCAAGATGTGCAGGAAGAGATTTTGGTCTGTTGGTGGTAGCGACATGATCTTGAGCAGCTTTCCAACCTTCTGTGTGTACATATGGTACCTCGCCTCACTCATAGTGGTCCCCTGTTGCTGACCATATAGAGCACAGAAGAATGCCTGTCCTGCATCCATGAGCTGTGCATGGGTGGCATCAAGCTCGCCCAAGGCTGAGTACAGGCCTGGGAAGTCGCCAGCTCTCAGGGTCTTCAGGGCCGACACTTTCCCCTTGCCGTACAGGTATGAGGTGGTATCTGAACCAGTACTGTAGTGCATTCCCAGGATCTGCAGGCACTTGGGGCCGAGTTGGGCACAGGTGGCGTTGATGTCCCAAACGGGTCCATCCCACCGCTCCATTTGTACTGTGGCCTGGATCTTGTTTCAGTACACCCAGTACACAAGCAGCAAGAACACATCGGTGTCATCTGAGAGAATGCGGATCACTCGCGTGTCGGACTCGGCAGCCATGAGGA
The DNA here is from genome assembly GCF_964187855.1 of Myxine glutinosa. NCBI lineage: Eukaryota > Metazoa > Chordata > Myxini > Myxiniformes > Myxinidae > Myxine > Myxine glutinosa. The sequence continues at coordinate 63,719 of NW_027616863.1, read as the reverse complement.
GGTACGAGATCATTGTTATGTCCGCTTCGTCATGGTTGAACACACCATCGCTGGGGCTCTCCACGGTGACTCCTTCGCCGAAGCTGTAGGTACTAAGAACTTTCGACAGCTGCAACTTGTGCTTATTCCTCATGATGGCGTCTCGACTGGGCAGCGGTGTGTTGATGGTCAGGTCGTAGTTGATGGAACCAAGGCCAGAACGTCGCATACGCACATGGTCCTTCGCAGAAACGTTGTGATACTTGTCGAAGACTAAGACCTTCTTGCCAGCGAGAGAGGACAATCTCGTCTTGATGGACCTAACTATGACCGACGCATCTCCTTTCGACGGCCACACGATGTGGTAGAGGAGTTGGCTCGCATCAACAATGGTGACATCAGGCGGCGGTGGTCGTCGTGTCTGTACGCAGAGTTTGTGAGCCAGCGGTGCTTTGCTACCTTTCCTCAAGCAGCCATACTCATCGATGAGCAATGGGGGGTATTGGGCACAGCTCATATTGGAAGATGGGTGGTAGCTTCATCTGTCGCTGCTGTCCGACTGTCAGCAGCCTGAAGAAGATAGTCTCCAGGTCGAAGATCGTCTTGTCCCCCATTTTCACACCTTTCTTTATGTGTTCCATGGTCTTGATGGAACTGGAGACGGTTGCATGGAATCCGGTGGGGAGGGATGCCCGGAACTGTGCAGCCATTCTCTCGCCTATGTCCACTGATTCGGCAACATTCACCTCGGCTTCAGGGGGACCGAATCTACCATTGGCGATGTTGTAGAGGTGTGGCGACTGATTTTCCAATGGGTGAGACATTTTGGACAGCTCAAGCGAGATTCGACATCTGTCATCTGCATCCATCTCCCTCCTCGTCTTGCCCTCCTGCTTGTAGTACTTGCTCCAGCTTGGGCATTGCTCTCCTTGACTGGGGGATCGGGGTAGATGTGCGCCATGGTGTCTGAGAGGTAGGCGATGATGGGAAAAGAATTGATCCATTCCGCGACCATCTCTTGAGAAAGGGTTATACCCTTGAGGCCACCTTTGCCGATTCGAATGGCAGTTTGTTCACCAAACTGGTCAGAGCTCACGCCATTCCAGCTACCCTCCTGGTGATGGCACACGAAGGCACCTGACATGAGCTCCGTTTTGGACACGGGTGGCAGCAGGTGGTGCATCTCGAAAACATGATGGGTGATGTAGTGGTGGTGGCCAGCAACGAAGAAGTAGGGGTGCATAAGCTCGAACGTGAGCTGCTGCAGCAGGAAATCTCCCTCCCTCTCGCTACAAAGCAGTTGATGGACGAGCAGAGTAGGCTTTATCAGATTATCGACCCAGTGCCTGCCGGTTAGGTGTTGCCGACACGTTTCAAGGTAGTCGCTTAAGTCCTGGAATGTTTTGGGACCAGTGGTGAGGAACTTGCTCAGAAGAGTAGTCGAAACCATCCGGAACGCTCACATGGCCCGAACCCAAGACTTGCCGCTCATGATTCCTGTTAGCCCTCCAAACGCAGAGCTGATGAGAGGCTCAATACCCGACCCGCGCATGAGTTTGCCGATGCAGCCACAGAAGGACTGCACGGTGTGCATGATGCCAGGCCTGAGAATGACGTTATTGAAGCGATTGACGTCATTCCACTTGATTTGGCTGGCCACCATGAACAGCTGCAGATCGACGGAGACGTGGACATAGGACATCCCCATGTCAGCCAACGACTTCTTGAGGTACTCCAGCAAAGTTAGCACCGTGTCCGGATGAGCGGCTTTGGCATCGATGAGAGGTCCGAATATGTAGGTACTCGCTGGCTTCTTTTGAGCTTGATCATTGCGCGCCTCCTGATTGTTGAACCCACCCCATTCCATTGCGTTCTCCTGTGTGTTGAGCGTGTTTAGCCACTTCATGTCCTCCTGCGCAGTAGCTAGACTCACCTGCCGGGCACATACTTCTTGGTAGGAGATGCCACAGGTGGCCTCTACAGCTGGTGGGTTCACCTTGGTCAGCCCGGGGTAGTGTTGCAGAGGGAGGCTGCCCGATGAGCTACTGCTGGTCTTTGACTGGGCGGCTTTCTTAGAGAGTCTGGGGATGATGAGGCTGCTCATCCCTGGCTTAGCGCGGCCATACTCGAGAATACCTGCAGGATGAGGTTGCTGGAATTCATGTGAGAGGACATGGGTAGTGCGTAGACCATTGGGTGTGACTTCCTGGAGATCCAAGTTGTCAAACCACGCGAAGATGACGCCGACGGTTTTACACAACCCCATAAACTGGTGGAGGACCTGTGCATTGTCACCTAGTAAACGAGCGGCTGATTTTCGGAATCTCAGGGCCTCATCGTACGAGGTCGTGAAGCCATGCTCATGAAGGAGTTTGAGAAGGTCGGAACTACCATGCCGGTGCAACAGTTTGACGGCCAGCCCTAATGTTGTCTGATTTCTGGTACTTGTAACGTGACTCTGAATTGACTGGCTCAGGCTCAGAGATTTCTTGGTCACCTTACCACCGGAGAACTGGTCCGAAACCAACTTCAACAAACTTGGGCTGGTCACCTTGATTGTGTTGGCCTGTGTAAACTCTGATAGGTCGTAATTGGCACTGTTGTACCTGACCGACCGTGCCTCATGCTTGATCTGTCTCACCACGGAAGCAATGCTCCTCTCATCCATATTGTCATCCTTAACTATCTTGAGAGTTTTAGCAATGGAGTCACGGAAACCAACAATGGTAGCACAGCCATCTACCCGAACAACTATAACATCCTTACTCATGCAGTCAGTTACCTTGCTAAACATGTCACGTTGAGCGAGCTTGCCACCTAGATCCGAGTACAGGGAATGCAGTTCAACACTATTCCATAATCTGGACCTGTCTCGGCTCATGTACTCAATGACTTCCTTCAGAGCATTTTCATCTGCACTACCAGTTGGCAAATCAGCATATGTGGGAACTTTCGTAAAACTGTTATAGCAGCGGATGTGGTACTTGCACTCAGCAGAAGTTAGATCAGAAACAAAAGCAAGGTGCAACTTGACCCTTCTAGCCACATCATCATTACGCTGCTCAGCAACATCAAGGAGCATATCTTTCATAGTTGGGAGTGGGTTACGTTCTGTGTCAAAACGTTCTTTGGTCACACACTTACGAACGCGGTCCCATCGTTCTGGGTGTCTATCATCAATGGGTAAACATTCCTCGCTACAGAACATACAATCACGTTTGTACTCAAACACACCTTTGTACTTCCTTAGTATGAGACCTTGTAGTTGTCCTTACACCCTCATCTTCAGCCTTTCTTTTCTGTGACTTTCTCACTCTCTCAATTTTCTCTTTTGATGTATAAGTACAGTAGCAACCTTTATGACAGGTTATGCTTGCCGCATCTCCACCAACATCAATAATGTTCTGTAGCGTAGCCTGCAGGTCTCCATCTCCACGAGATTTGGCGCACAAGATGAGCTTCCTGATCCCGTTCGCAGTGAATTTCGTTTCTTGTCCACCTCCGTGACACACCGGGAGAAGACACCTTAAGTCAGCCATATGCATACGTCTCTGAAAAGAAGAAGAGGTGAGATTAGAATCAACGTATCGAGTTCATGAGTGGTGTGCCGTTGATGCAGGGGTCAAAAAGTTTGAACCCCCCAAATGTACAAAAATGACCTTTAACTTGACTTTTGACCCTGAATTTGACCCCAAACCATGCAACTGACCTCAGAAATGGGTTCCTCACATCGAAACTATATGGGAAAAATATATCACCCGTGATTGACGGTTGAATGGTTGAAAAGTTATTTTCCACCTCCGTCCGCAGCGGCCATCTTGGATTTATGCCAATTTATCGGAGTTCCCCAAGGTTGCCACTCCGGCAACCATGCTAAATCTTTTCTATAGACCCATGTGAGTACGAAACCATCAAAAAAACAATACACTTCTCGCAACAACAAGGTACTCAACCTGGCAACTGGACTATAATCATTGGTGTGGTTTCACGATTGATTTTCAACACAGGGTAATATATTTTTCTGCCGGGGTTCCTCTCGGTGTTCGGAGGTTTACCGAGACCAGGAGATCGGTGAGGACTCCGTAACAGACACCACACAGGTCTGCAGATGAGACACCACACAGGTCTGCAGATGAGACACAACACAGGTCTGCGGATGAGACACAACACAGGTCTGCGGATGAGACACAACACAGGTCTGTGGATGAGACACCACACAGGTCTGTGGATGACACACAACACAGGTCTGTGGATGAGACACCACACAGGTCTGTGGATGAGACACAACACAGGTCTGTGGATGAGACACAACACAGGTCTGTGGATGAGACACAACACAGGTCTGTGGATGAGACACAACACAGGTCTGTGGATGAGACACCACACAGGTCTGTGGATGAGACACAACACAGGTCTGTGGATGAGACACCACACAGGTCTGTGGATGAGACACCACACAGGTCTGTGGATGAGACACCACACAGGTCTGTGGATGAGACACCACACAGGTCTGTGGATGAGACACCACACAGGTCTGTGGATGAGACACCACACAGGTCTGTGGATGAGACACCACACAGGTCTGTGGATGAGACACCACACAGGTCTGTGGATGAGACACCACACAGGTCTGTGGATGAGACACCACACAGGTCTGTGGATGAGACACCACACAGGTCTGTGGATGAGACACCACACAGGTCTGTGGATGAGACACCACACAGGTCTGTGGATGAGACACCACACAGGTCTGTGGATGAGACACCACACAGGTCTGTGGATGAGACACCACACAGGTCTGTGGGTGAGACACCACACAGGTCTGTGGGTGAGACACCACACAGGTCTGTGGGTGAGACACCACACAGGTCTGTGGGTGAGACACCACACAGGTCTGTGGGTGAGACACCACACAGGTCTGTGGGTGAGACACCACACAGGTCTGTGGGTGAGACACCACACAGGTCTGTGGGTGAGACACCACACAGGTCTGTGGGTGAGACACCACACAGGTCTGTGGATGAGACACCACACAGGTCTGTGGATGAGACACCACACAGGTCTGTGGATGAGACACCACACAGGTCTGTGGATGAGACACCACACAGGTCTGTGGATGAGACACCACACAGGTCTGTGGATGAGACACCACACAGGTCTGTGGATGAGACACCACACAGGTCTGTGGATGAGACACCACACAGGTCTGTGGATGAGACACCACACAGGTCTGTGGGTGAGACACCACACAGGTCTGTGGGTGAGACACCACACAGGTCTGTGGGTGAGACACCACACAGGTCTGTGGGTGAGACACCACACAGGTCTGTGGGTGAGACACCACACAGGTCTGTGGGTGAGACACCACACAGGTCTGTGGGTGAGACACCACACAGGTCTGTGGGTGAGACACCACACAGGTCTGTGGGTGAGACACCACACAGGTCTGTGGGTGAGACACCACACAGGTCTGTGGGTGAGACACCACACAGGTCTGTGGGTGAGACACCACACAGGTCTGTGGGTGAGACACCACACAGGTCTGTGGGTGAGACACCACACAGGTCTGTGGGTGAGACACCACACAGGTCTGTGGGTGAGACACCACACAGGTCTGTGGGTGAGACACCACACAGGTCTGTGGGTGAGACACCACACAGGTCTGTGGGTGAGACACCACACAGGTCTGTGGGTGAGACACCACACAGGTCTGTGGGTGAGACACCACACAGGTCTGTGGGTGAGACACCACACAGGTCTGTGGGTGAGACACCACACAGGTCTGTGGGTGAGACACCACACAGGTCTGTGGGTGAGACACCACACAGGTCTGTGGGTGAGACACCACACAGGTCTGTGGGTGAGACACCACACAGGTCTGTGGGTGAGACACCACACAGGTCTGTGGGTGAGACACCACACAGGTCTGTGGGTGAGACACCACACAGGTCTGTGGGTGAGACACCACACAGGTCTGTGGGTGAGACACCACACAGGTCTGTGGGTGAGACACCACACAGGTCTGTGGGTGAGACACCACACAGGTCTGTGGGTGAGACACCACACAGGTCTGTGGGTGAGACACCACACAGGTCTGTGGGTGAGACACCACACAGGTCTGTGGGTGAGACACCACACAGGTCTGTGGGTGAGACACCACACAGGTCTGTGGGTGAGACACCACACAGGTCTGTGGGTGAGACACCACACAGGTCTGTGGGTGAGACACCACACAGGTCTGTGGATGAGACACCACACAGGTCTGTGGATGAGACACCACACAGGTCTGTGGATGAGACACCACACAGGTCTGTGGATGAGACACCACACAGGTCTGTGGATGAGACACCACACAGGTCTGTGGATGAGACACCACACAGGTCTGTGGATGAGACACCACACAGGTCTGTGGATGAGACACCACACAGGTCTGTGGATGAGACACCACACAGGTCTGTGGATGAGACACCACACAGGTCTGTGGATGAGACACCACACAGGTCTGTGGATGAGACACCACACAGGTCTGTGGATGAGACACCACACAGGTCTGTGGATGAGACACCACACAGGTCTGTGGATGAGACACCACACAGGTCTGTGGATGAGACACCACACAGGTCTGTGGATGAGACACCACACAGGTCTGTGGATGAGACACCACACAGGTCTGTGGATGAGACACCACACAGCTCTGTGGATGAGACACCACACAGCTCTGTGGATGAGACACCACACATGTCTGTGGATGAGACACCACACAGGTCTGTGGATGAGACACCACACAGGTCTGTGGATGAGACACCACACAGGTCTGTGGATGAGACACCACACAGGTCTGTGGATGAGACACCACACAGCACAGTGGGCTGGAGCATGGAAATTACCAAAAATGGACTCTTATCAGGCATCAATGGCTCTGAGTGCTTCAGAAACTAGAAAAAAAATCCAGTTTAACAAAAAAAAAAAGTAAGTCAAAAGCTCAACTCCAAGAAAAATGGTGAACGTTAGAAGATCGGCAATATTTCAATTTCGCGATAACCTTAGCTCAATGGTTTCGCGGAAACTGTATTTTGCCAATAAATCTGTCAAAGGCTAAGAAAATGACAAAATTATGCCCATTAAACCTAATTCTTTCATACTAAACCATAAATGTACCAAGTTCACTGAATCTAATCAAATATTAGGCTGTACAGCCTTCAAGTGCCAAAAATTTGAGGTTTTCGGTCAAATTTTTTGCCGATTTTTGATTATTTACCCATAAAATCGATGTTTTTTCCACCCAAAATTTGCCGCATATCTGTAAAAATTTCAAAATGCCACAAGCCAGATTTACTCCAGTGTATATTTTCTGAAAATATAGGTCTCAGTGCCTTAGAAAATGCATATATTGTGAAATCTGACTTGTGGCAATTAGAAAAAATGAATTTCACACAAAAGTCAATTTTCGAAAATCTATTGCAAGCCGTTTCCGGGGCGTCTATTTCCATTTTAACATTTTCTTGAATAATTTGAGCCCAGATTTGAACGAATTTGAACGAACCCTCAACCACATTCAGGGGATTATTTTAAGCCAAGATATGCCCGAAAATGTGTTTCGGGTCCGAAATGCCCAAATATGGTAATTTGGGCCCAGACCCCTCAAAATCAAAATTTAAAAACAAATTTTTTCTCGTTGTAATAAGCTTAGTAATACGCTTCTAACGAGCCCTCAACCACTATCAGGGGATTATTTTAACCCAAGATATTGAGATATTTCCAATATTTCACCCTCAGCCCACTGTGCACAGGTCTGTGGATGAGACACCACACAGGTCTGTGGATGAGACACCACACAGGTCTGTGGATGAGACACCACACAGGTCTGTGGATGAGACACCACACAGGTCTGTGGATGAGACACCACACAGGTCTGTGGATGAGACACCACACAGGTCTGTGGATGAGACACCACACAGGTCTGTGGATGAGACACCACACAGGTCTGTGGATGAGACACCACACAGGTCTGTGGATGAGACACCACACAGGTCTGTGGATGAGACACCACACAGGTCTGTGGATGAGACACCACACAGGTCTGTGGATGAGACACCACACAGGTCTGTGGATGAGACACCACACAGGTCTGTGGATGAGACACCACACAGGTCTGTGGATGAGACACCACACAGGTCTGTGGATGAGACACCACACAGGTCTGTGGATGAGACACCACACAGGTCTGTGGATGAGACACCACACAGGTCTGTGGATGAGACACCACACAGGTCTGTGGATGAGACACCACACAGGTCTGTGGATGAGACACCACACAGGTCTGTGGGTGAGACACCACACAGGTCTGTGGGTGAGACACCACACAGGTCTGTGGGTGAGACACCACACAGGTCTGTGGGTGAGACACCACACAGGTCTGTGGGTGAGACACCACACAGGTCTGTGGGTGAGACACCACACAGGTCTGTGGGTGAGACACCACACAGGTCTGTGGGTGAGACACCACACAGGTCTGTGGGTGAGACACCACACAGGTCTGTGGGTGAGACACCACACAGGTCTGTGGGTGAGACACCACACAGGTCTGTGGGTGAGACACCACACAGGTCTGTGGGTGAGACGCCGCACAGGTCTGTGGGTGAGACGCCACACAGGTCTGTGGGTGAGACACCACACAGGTCTGTGGGTGAGACGCCACACAGGTCTGTGGGTGAGACGCCACACAGGTCTGTGGGTGAGACGCCACACAGGTCTGTGGGTGAGACGCCACACAGGTCTGTGGGTGAGACGCCACACAGGTCTGTGGGTGAGACGCCACACAGGTCTGTGGGTGAGACGCCACACAGGTCTGTGGGTGAGACGCCACACAGGTCTGTGGGTGAGACGCCACACAGGTCTGTGGGTGAGACACCACACAGGTCTGTGGGTGAGACACCACACAGGTCTGTGGGTGAGACACCACACAGGTCTGTGGGTGAGACACCACACAGGTCTGTGGGTGAGACACCACACAGGTCTGTGGGTGAGACACCACACAGGTCTGTGGGTGAGACACCACACAGGTCTGTGGGTGAGACACCACACAGGTCTGTGGGTGAGACACCACACAGGTCTGTGGGTGAGACACCACACAGGTCTGTGGGTGAGACACCACACAGGTCTGTGGGTGAGACACCACACAGGTCTGTGGGTGAGACACCACACAGGTCTGTGGGTGAGACACCACACAGGTCTGTGGGTGAGACACCACACAGGTCTGTGGGTGAGACACCACACAGGTCTGTGGGTGAGACACCACACAGGTCTGTGGGTGAGACACCACACAGGTCTGTGGGTGAGACACCACACAGGTCTGTGGGTGAGACACCACACAGGTCTGTGGGTGAGACACCACACAGGTCTGTGGGTGAGACACCACACAGGTCTGTGGGTGAGACACCACACAGGTCTGTGGGTGAGACACCACACAGGTCTGTGGGTGAGACACCACACAGGTCTGTGGGTGAGACACCACACAGGTCTGTGGGTGAGACACCACACAGGTCTGTGGGTGAGACACCACACAGGTCTGTGGGTGAGACACCACACAGGTCTGTGGGTGAGACACCACACAGGTCTGTGGGTGAGACACCACACAGGTCTGTGGGTGAGACACCACACAGGTCTGTGGATGAGACACCACACAGGTCTGTGGATGAGACACCACACAGGTCTGTGGATGAGACACCACACAGGTCTGTGGATGAGACACCACACAGGTCTGTGGATGAGACACCACACAGGTCTGTGGATGAGACACCACACAGGTCTGTGGATGAGACACCACACAGGTCTGTGGATGAGACACCACACAGGTCTGTGGATGAGACACCACACAGGTCTGTGGATGAGACACCACACAGGTCTGTGGATGAGACACCACACAGGTCTGTGGATGAGACACCACACAGGTCTGTGGATGAGACACCACACAGGTCTGTGGATGAGACACCACACAGGTCTGTGGATGAGACACCACACAGGTCTGTGGATGAGACACCACACAGGTCTGTGGATGAGACACCACACAGGTCTGTGGATGAGACACCACACTTGTCTGTGGATGAGACACCACACAGGTCTGTGGATGAGACACCACACAGGTCTGTGGATGAGACACCACACAGGTCTGTGGATGAGACACCACACAGCACAGTGGGCTGGAGCATGGAAATTACCAAAAATGGACTTATCAGGCATCAATGGCTCTGAGTGCTTCAGAAACTAGAAAAAAAATCCAGTTTAACAAAAAAAAAAAGTAAGTCAAAAGCTCAACTCCAAGAAAAATGGTGAACGTTAGAAGATCGGCAATATTTCAATTTCGCGATAACCTTAGCTCAATGGTTTCGCGGAAACTGTATTTTGCCAATAAATCTGTCAAAGGCTAAGAAAATGACAAAATTATGCCCATTAAACCTAATTCTTTCATACTAAACCATAAATGTACCAAGTTCACTGAATCTAATCAAATATTAGGCTGTACAGCCTTCAAGTGCCAAAAATTTGAGGTTTTCGGTCAAATTTTTTGCCGATTTTTGATTATTTACCCATAAAATCGATGTTTTTTCCACCCAAAATTTGCCGCATATCTGTAAAAATTTCAAAATGCCACAAGCCAGATTTACTCCAGTGTATATTTTCTGAAAATATAGGTCTCAGTGCCTTAGAAAATGCATATATTGTGAAATCTGACTTGTGGCAATTAGAAAAAATGAATTTCACACAAAAGTCAATTTTCGAAAATCTATTGCAAGCCGTTTCCGGGGCGTCTATTTCCATTTTAACATTTTCTTGAATAATTTGAGCCCAGATTTGAACGAATTTGAACGAACCCTCAACCACATTCAGGGGATTATTTTAAGCCAAGATATGCCCGAAAATGTGTTTCGGGTCCGAAATGCCCAAATATGGTAATTTGGGCCCAGACCCCTCAAAATCAAAATTTAAAAACAAATTTTTTCTCGTTGTAATAAGCTTAGTAATACGCTTCTAACGAGCCCTCAACCACTATCAGGGGATTATTTTAACCCAAGATATTGAGATATTTCCAATATTTCACCCTCAGCCCACTGTGCACAGGTCTGTGGATGAGACACCACACAGGTCTGTGGATGAGACACCACACAGGTCTGTGGATGAGACACCACACAGGTCTGTGGATGAGACACCACACAGGTCTGTGGATGAGACACCACACAGGTCTGTGGATGAGACACCACACAGGTCTGTGGATGAGACACCACACAGGTCTGTGGATGAGACACCACACAGGTCTGTGGATGAGACACCACACAGGTCTGTGGATGAGACACCACACAGGTCTGTGGATGAGACACCACACAGGTCTGTGGATGAGACACCACACAGGTCTGTGGATGAGACACCACACAGGTCTGTGGATGAGACACCACACAGGTCTGTGGATGAGACACCACACAGGTCTGTGGATGAGACACCACACAGGTCTGTGGATGAGACACCACACAGGTCTGTGGATGAGACACCACACAGGTCTGTGGATGAGACACCACACAGGTCTGTGGATGAGACACCACACAGGTCTGTGGATGAGACACCACACAGGTCTGTGGATGAGACACCACACAGGTCTGTGGATGAGACACCACACAGGTCTGTGGATGAGACACCACACAGGTCTGTGGATGAGACACCACACAGGTCTGTGGATGAGACACCACACAGGTCTGTGGATGAGACACCACACAGGTCTGTGGATGAGACACCACACAGGTCTGTGGATGAGACACCACACAGGTCTGTGGATGAGACACCACACAGGTCTGTGGATGAGACACCACACAGGTCTGTGGATGAGACACCACACAGGTCTGTGGATGAGACACCACACAGGTCTGTGGATGAGACACCACACAGGTCTGTGGATGAGACACCACACAGGTCTGTGGATGAGACACCACACAGGTCTGTGGATGAGACACCACACAGGTCTGTGGATGAGACACCACACAGGTCTGTGGATGAGACACCACACAGGTCTGTGGATGAGACACCACACAGGTCTGTGGATGAGACACCACACAGGTCTGTGGATGAGACACCACACAGGTCTGTGGATGAGACACCACACAGGTCTGTGGATGAGACACCACACAGGTCTGTGGATGAGACACCACACAGGTCTGTGGATGAGACACCACACAGGTCTGTGGATGAGACACCACACAGGTCTGTGGATGAGACACCACACAGGTCTGTGGATGAGACACCACACAGGTCTGTGGATGAGACACCACACAGGTCTGTGGATGAGACACCACACAGGTCTGTGGATGAGACACCACACAGGTCTGTGGATGAGACACCACACAGGTCTGTGGATGAGACACCACACAGGTCTGTGGATGAGACACCACACAGGTCTGTGGATGAGACACCACACAGGTCTGTGGATGAGACACCACACAGGTCTGTGGATGAGACACCACACAGGTCTGTGGATGAGACACCACACAGGTCTGTGGATGAGACACCACACAGGTCTGTGGATGAGACACCACACAGGTCTGTGGATGAGACACCACACAGGTCTGTGGATGAGACACCACACAGGTCTGTGGATGAGACACCACACAGGTCTGTGGATGAGACACCACACAGGTCTGTGGATGAGACACCACACAGGTCTGTGGATGAGACACCACACAGGTCTGTGGATGAGACACCACACAGGTCTGTGGATGAGACACCACACAGGTCTGTGGATGAGACACCACACAGGTCTGTGGATGAGACACCACACAGGTCTGTGGATGAGACACCACACAGGTCTGTGGATGAGACACAACACAGGTCTGTGGATGAGACACAACACAGGTCTGTGGATGAGACACAACACAGGTCTGTGGATGAGACACAACACAGGTCTGTGGATGAGACACAACACAGGTCTGTGGATGAGACACAACACAGGTCTGTGGATGAGACACAACACAGGTCTGTGGATGAGACACAACACAGGTCTGTGGATGAGACACAACACTGGTCTGTGGAGGAGACACAACACGGCTAATGAGTTTGGGGGGAGTGTCGTCTCTGGCCGGGTCGCTCTGGGTACCAGTGATGTCACAACAATGGTACCACCTTTCTCACCGCACTCAATGAGTGAGGCATTTCCAAAGGGGGAATTTCCTACTCCCCATGGATGCCAACCTATGGGGATTGTCCGTGCTCTATCTTTTTTCGACTTTGTCGATACCAACACTGTAGATACCAACAGAGGCTCCGTTCAGTTTTTGTAGCTCAAGTACAAGGTCTGGGATGTTCAGTGAAATGGTAGTTCTCGTTTGCCACCTCCTTTGTTGTTCTCATGACTCCCGCAACCTTTTTGAAAATTATTGGGTTGCATTCATTCAAGAGCTCATCAGCTTTTTGGTGTCATAAATTTTAATGTTTCCAAATCTTGTTTTCAGTGAAGATTGACAACTCGAAGAAGAAGAGACATCTTCTTCATTTTGTCAGTGCCGTACAGTGAGATTTCAGCAGTCGTCTAGTCCTTGGTGAAGGCCCCATCGGAAGTCAGGTTTGCTTCCTTGCAGGTTGAGCAGCCGAGCTCTTATTGAGGAACAACAACTTGTGTGTTCTTGTATCATTCACCCTGATCAGATGTCCAATCAAATGCCAGGGAAATGTCTGATCACAGACAATGAAGCAACCTCTTAGGGCTGCCATTCTGTACTTCGAATATTATCAGCAGAACTTGATGAGGACTACAACAGTGATGAAGACAATACCATATATGTCATGTTGTGTTTCTCACCACAGGTGTTGCTCATTACATTTACCTTTGTTCCCACCTACATTTACCTTTGTAACCAGCTACATTTGCCTTTGTTCCCAGCTACATTTGCCTTTGTTCCCAGCTACATTTGCCTTTGTAACCATCTACATATGCCTTTGTAACCATCTACATATGCCTTTGTCACCATCTACATATGCCTTTGTAACCAGCTACATATGCCTTTGTAACCAGCTACATATGCCTTTGTAACCAGCTACATATGCCTTTGTAACCAGCTACATATGCCTTTGTAACCAGCTATATATGCCTTTGTAACCAGCTACATATGCCTTTGTGACAAGCTACATATGCCTTTGTAACAAGCTACATGTGCCTTTGTAACCAGCTACATATGCCTTTGTAACCAGCTACATATGCCTTTGTAACAAGCTACAGATGCCTTTGTAACCAGCTACATATGCCTTTGTAACAAGCTACATATGCCTTTGTAACCAGCTACATATGCCTTTGTAACCAGCTACATATGCCTTTGTAACCAGCTACATATGCCTTTGTAACCAGCTACATTTGCCTTTGTTACCAGCTACATTTGCTTTTGTAACCAGCTACATATGCCTTTATAACCAGCTACATATGCCTTTGTAACCAGCTACATATGCCTTTGTAACCAGCTACATATGCCTTTGTAACCAGCTACATATGCCTTTCTAACCAGCTACATATGCCTTTCTAACCAGCTACATTTGCCTTTGTAACCAGCTATATATGCCTTTGTAACCAGCTACATTTGCCTTTGTACCCAGCTACATTTGCCTTTGTACCCACCTACATTTGTGTTTGTACCCACCTACATTTGCCTTTGTACCCACCTACATTTGCCTTTGTACCCACCTACATTTGCCTTTGTAACCAGCTACATTTGCCTTTGTTCCCAGCTACATTTGCCTTTGTTCCCAGCTACATTTGCCTTTGTACCCAGCTGCATTTGTCTTTGTTCCCAGCTACATATCCCTTTGTTCCCAGCTACATTTCCCTTTGTTCCCAGCTACATTTCCCTTTGTTCCCAGCTACATTTCCCTTTGTTCCCAGCTACATTTCCCTTTGTAACCAGCTACATTTCCCTTTGTAACCAGCTACATTTGCCTTTGTTCCCAGCTACATATCCCTTTGTTCCCAGCTACATTTCCCTTTGTTCCCAGCTACATTTCCCTTTGTTCCCAGCTACATTTCCCTTTGTAACCAGCTACATTTCCCTTTGTAACCAGCTACATTTGCCTTTGTTCCCAGCTACATTTGCCTTTGTACCCACCTACATTTGCCTTTGTAACCAGCTACATTTGCCTTTGTTCCCAGCTACATTTGCCTTTGTTCCCAGCTACATTTGCCTTTGTTCCCAGCTACATTTGCCTTTGTTCCCAGCTACATTTCCCTTTGTTCCCAGCTACATTTGCCTTTGTTCCCAGCTACATTTGCCTTTGTTCCCAGCTACATTTGCCTTTGTTCCCAGCTACATTTCCCTTTGTAACCAGCTACATTTGCCTTTGTTCCCACCTACATTTGCCTTTGATCCCAGCTACATTTGCCTTTGTTCCCAGCTACATTTGCCTTTGTAACCAGCTACATTTGCCTTTGTTCCCAGCTACATTTGCCTTTGTAACCAGCTACATTTGCCTTTGTTCTCAGCTACATTTCCCTTTGTAACCAGCTACATTTGCCTTTGTTCCTAGCTACATTTGCCTTTGTAACCAGCTACATTTGCCTTTGTAACCATCTACATATGCCTTTGTAACCATCTACATATGCCTTTGTCACCATCTACATATGCCTTTGTAACCAGCTACATTTGCCTTTGTTCTCAGCTACATTTGCCTTTGATCCCAGCTACATTTGCCTTTGTTCCCAGCTACATATGCCTTTGTAACCAGCTACATTTCCCTTTGTTCCCAGCTACATTTGCCTTTGTAACCAGCTACATTTGCCTTTGTTCTCAGCTACATTTCCCTTTGTAACCAGCTACATTTGCCTTTGTTCCCAGCTACATTTGCCTTTGTTCCCAGCTACATTTGCCTTTGTTCCCAGCTACATTTGCCTTTGTTCCCAGCTACATTTGCCTTTGTTCTCAGCTACATTTGCCTTTGATCCCAGCTACATTTGCCTTTGTTCCCAGCTACATATGCCTTTGTAACCAGCTACATTTCCCTTTGTTCCCAGCTACATTTGCCTTTGTAACCAGCTACATTTGCCTTTGTTCTCAGCTACATTTCCCTTTGTAACCAGCTACATTTGCCTTTGTACCCACCTGCATTTGCCTTTGTTCCCAGCTACATTTCCCTTTGTAACCAGCTACATTTGCCTTTGTACCCACCTGCATTTGCCTTTGTTCCCAGCTACATTTGCCTTTGTTCCCAGCTACATTTGCCTTTGTTCCCACCTACATTTTCCTCGTCTCATATACTTGGCTGACCTCATTGTCCTTCCTTTGGTTGCGAATTGTTTCATGGTTTATTTTGTGGGTCGAGATACTGGAATGATGATTTACCCTGCATTTTCGATTGGAAGAAACAGAATGGAGGTTGCACCTTGCTTACCTCGGCCGACTTCATAAACAGATGTTACCAAGAGAGGTAATGACATTCCCTGAGGATCCGACGAGACCCCACCTGGCTGTTTTTGCCTTTGTTCCCAGCTGCATCTTGTGAAAGTGTCCGTGAGGTTCCTTTTGTTGTACAGTACTTGGACTCGGTCGGAATTCGGGTTGAAGGAAAGCATAATCAAAGTCCATGATGTTTGTCTGGCGGTTTCACCTGTCAGGTGGTATCGGTTTGCTGTCCGCAGAACCCCCGCGCTCCTAATCCCACCGTATAATCTGCTGTTCCCGGCGGCGAGAGGGAACGTCGGGTTCGGGTCTCGAAGGCCTTGGGATAAGATCGTTATCGGCGGTGGGAACACCGCGTGCAATTTGTCCGCCATCGCCCTCGGCCTGGCCCTTAATGGCCGAGGCTCGTCCCTTTGGCGCGGACGATGGAGTCACGCACGGTCCCGCCAGGGGGTTTTGACCGACGGGGACTTTGATCGACGGTTGACGCTGGGGGTTTAACTCTATCAGGCGGGACAAGGTAGCCCGTTAAGTAGATCGTTCAGCGAATCGTTGTACGGTCGACAGAACGAGCTAAAGCGAGGACGTTTCAATCGCTGCACGGACACGAACAGGTAACAGTTACCTGAAGGCTGAAGCTGTGGGAAAACTGGAAAAGCTGATCAATTGAGGGCCTGATTGTGCTTATTAATTTTTTTCCCGGGATATCTACTTAATACGTAGGCATGTGTGTGCACGGGAACGGAGGAAGGGTGCTGAATTGAGAGAATTAACAATAAATAAAATGGAGGGAAATAGGGGTGGGAAGTGTGGGAGAAGTGTCATGGATGGAGATAGGTAAGGGAACGAGAGAGAGGCATACGTGCAACACGTCGAGTTGGGCAGGTAATTTCTCCCTGATGCATTGCAATGATCAGTCAAAGAGTTTGTTTTTGACTTTAACCGGTATTCCAACATTCCTAGGATCTCAGGAATTCCAACATTCCTAATCCAGGCAAAACACCAGGATGATCCTGGTTAGACAAAACAGTTCAGAGTGAATAAGATCCTTCTTAATGAATGGATCATCATTTACATATTTACTTGCCTGCATTATGACGTCACCTCCATTATCCCCAGTAATCTGTAAAGAGAGGGATGCGACGGTGCCGCTGATGCAGTGCCCCATTGTAAGTTATGGAGCAGAAATTCGTCGACAGTGCCGGCGATAGCTCGCCTACTCTTCCCGAAGGATCTTTGACGTCCACTTACTAGTGCTGGCAGATTGGACGGCCAGCTTAACGTCCATACGAGGGTGGGTGCACGCATTGATGAACGAACCTGCCTGTGAAACCAGGATGGGGTTGGGTGGCTGGGTGTACAATTTCGCCATATTTGTGTACGTTATAAATAGATGGCTCCTAATTGCAATCTTGTGTTCCAGCAGGTGGGTGCATCGTACACAATTGGAGTGAACGGTTAAAACAATGCTGAACAAGACAAGTTCAACGGATGAGTGCGAGGCAGGACAGACAATCTGCTGCTGCAATCCCTCTGATTAATGACTCCCCATCTCCCATCATTTCTCTTTGCTTCATCTCGCCATCGCTGGAAAGGTACCAAGCGCTTGGAGAAGCCGCGAAAATTGTTCCGCCACCTGCTTCTCAGCACAGCAGGTGTGCTCCGTTTCTCCTTTAACTTCGCTCCTTTGATTTCGCAAGTTTCATCTTAAGAAGTGCAGGTCGAGGCGCCGTGCCATGCTGCTCTATCAGGTGAATAAACAATATCGATGGGATTCTCTGAAGTGGTGCCAATGCAGACCATGTGTGGAATATTGATTACTGGACAGGTGGACGAGATGAGGATGATTGAGAAGATGAAGAGCAAATAGGAGGATCAGGTTCACAAATTTGGGGAGGAGGGGGGATAACTTCGAATAAACCCCTCCCCTTTCCCTCGCCCCTCCCCATCCACCCCTCCTCTGCTGTGAGGTTCTCTCTCTCTTCTCTTCTCCCAAGATTTAAAAACGTTTTTGTCCTCGATTTAAACCTCAATATTGACCCCTCTTAATTCTTGCGTACCTAATATATAGATGAGTAGTGTAATAATGTTGCTTCTGGGACACCTCCGTTTAACATGGGAAATCCCTATCTAATGTCATTTACCCCCTTGTCTTTTTCAAAAATCATAAACACCTCTATTTCTCCCACCCTCATCTTTATGAACCTTTTGTCTGTAGTACCTATCCTTAATGTTGTTCATTAGACCACTCAAACACTACAAATATTTGTTTTCTCTTATAGACCTATCATCCTTCTTCTACATATCATCTGGCAGATTAATCTTTGACCCACTCAAACATTGACCCATTCACTTCCATATTAATTCTTTCCCTCCCTCATTGACCCTAAAGACCTCTATTTCTCTCACCCTGTTCTTTACGAACCTTCTAACCTTTTGACATGTTATCCTTATTCATTAGACCACTTAAACACCTGTGATCCTTCTGACCTTATGGACCTTTTAACCTTTGACTCTTAATATCATCTGGTGAATATAACCCACTCAAACAACGACCCTACAAATATTTGTTTATGCGTGGGAAATAATTTAATTCTCTTGCCACTCTCTTCACCATCTAATATATTAACAAAAAATATGTTTGAGTTTGGTTCTTTATTAAGATATTTTAACTGAGCTAAGATAAAATGGTAAACCTCCCTCAATGTTCTTATTTGAGCGCCTCCAGTGCCACACACTTTTTGGTAGGCTCTGCCCACCTTTTGTTAAGCTCCGTCCACTTTTTGGAAAAACCCCGCCCACTTTTTGGTAAGCCACGCCCACCTTTTACTAAGCCCCGCCCACTTTTTGTTAAGCCACGCCCATTTTTTCCTATACCCCGCCCACTTTTGCTAAGCTCCGCCCACTTTTGCTAAGTCCCACCCACTTTATAAACTCTTCAGCATTGTATCATTTCCAGGTAATACATAACATCATTTTCAGGGAATTTCCATCACATCATTTCCAGTTAAGACACGCCCAGGGAATTTCCACAGGAAATGACACACACCCAGCCCTTCTTATAAAAGGCACCGACCACACAGGCTTTTTCAAACACGCTTTCTGCTTCACTTGAGAATGGACTCCTATGCCGAAATGGAATGGGATAACTTTGCTATTCCTTGGAGTCCTACTACC
The DNA here is from genome assembly GCF_964187855.1 of Myxine glutinosa. NCBI lineage: Eukaryota > Metazoa > Chordata > Myxini > Myxiniformes > Myxinidae > Myxine > Myxine glutinosa. Next base: position 44,148 of record NW_027616863.1, on the reverse strand, counting down.
TGTGTAGCGCTCAACCTTCAGATTGATGAACTGGACTCGAACCTCTTGTCGATGGAGGAAATTGTATCTGAGCTACGAAATGAAAATTCTACTTTTAACACAACTTGGGATAAAGTTATTTTTTTGTTTGAAGATCTTTTGAACAACCAAGACCCACAGAACGAGTTCTACCTTGATGACCCAGCCAAAGAGTTATACCTTGGAGATCCACAAAATCCTGAAAAAGAGTTCTACCATGATGATACTTATTGTGAGTTATCAAAACAAAACCCACTGAACGAGTTCTACCTTGATGACCCAGCCAAAGAGTTATACCTTGGAGACTCACTAAATTTGGGAAAAACAAATTATGAGGTCTGCCTAGATGGTTCTAACTGTGGAGCCTACCTTGGAGACTCACTAAATTTGGGAAAAACAAATTATGAGGTTTGCCTAGATGGTTCTAACTGTGGAGCCTACCTTGGAGACTCACTAAATTTGGGAAAAACAAATTATGAGGTTTGCCTAGATGGTTCTAACTGTGGAGCCTACCTTGGAGACTCACTAAATTTGGGAAAAACTAATTATGAGGTCTGCCTAGATGGTTCTAACTGTGGAGCCTACCTTGGAGACTCACTAAATTTGGGAAAAACAAATTATGAGGTTTGCCTAGATGGTTCTAACTGTGGAGCCTACCTTGGAGACTCACTAAATTTGGGAAAAACAAATTATGAGGTTTGCCTAGATGGTTCTAACTGTGGAGCCTACCTTGGAGACTCACTAAATTTGGGAAAAACTAATTATGAGGTCTGCCTAGATGGTTCTAACTGTGGAGCCTACCTTGGAGACTCACTAAATTTCATAAAATTAGGAAAAGAGTTTTACCTTGGAGACTTTGAAAACTGGTTTCGTTTTGGAGACTCGGAATGGGGGTTTTGTTTTGATGACTTGGAATGTGATACCTATCTTGGAGGCTCAACAGGAATGTGGTTATACCTTGGGAACTTGGAAAGTTGGTTTTATTTTGGAGACTCTACCTGTGGGGTTCTTCTTGGAGACTCTTTGGATTCTAAAGCAATGAACAATGTTCTTTATTTAATGACGCTTGATTTAAGCAATATCAAGAAAGTTCGAGGAAGAAAATGCTGGAAAATTCTTTCTTCCCATTTCTACTTCTTCAAACTTAAAAGCCTTGAAAGACAGAATTGGAGGAAGAGGAAAAAAAAAAAGAAATACGTATTTAAAAAAGAAGAAAAGAAAGATTATGTTAGGGTTTGGGTGGGATTTTGAATGTGAGGGTTAGGGATGGGGTTGGGTTAGGGTTGGGATTTTGAATGTGAGGGTTAGGGTTGGGGTTGGGTTAGGGATGGGGTTGGGTTAGGGATGGGGTTGGGTTAGGGATGGGTTGGGTTAGGGTTGGGATTTTGAATGTGAGGGTTAGGGTTGGGGTTGGGTTAGGGATGGGATTGGGTTAGGGTTGGGATTTTGAATGTGAGGGTTAGGGATGGGGTTGGGTTAGGGATGGGGTTGGGTTGGGGATGGGGTTGGGTTAGGGATGGGGTTGGGTTAGGGATGGGGTTGGGTTAGGGATGGGGTTGGGTTGGGGATGGGGTTGGGTTAGGGATGGGGTTGGGTTAGGGATGGGGTTGGGTTAGGGATGGGTTGGGTTAGGGATGGGTTTGGGTTAGGGATGGGGTTGGGTTAGGGTTTGTATATTATTATGACTCACTCGCACATACACACACACACAAAAGTTAAGCCCCAACTAAAAAGTTGTGGGATTCTGTGTTTGGGGTTCACAGATTTAAAAACGTATCCCCATTATACACACACAAAAGTTAAGCCCCAACTAAAAAGTTGTGGGATTCTGTGTTTGGGGTTCACAGATTTAAAAACGTATCCCCATTATACACACACAAAAGTTAAGCCCCAACTAAAAAGTTGTGGGATTCTGTGTTTGGGGTTCACAGATTTAAAAACGTATCCCCATTATACACACACAAAAGTTAAGCCCCAACTAAAAAGTTGTGGGATTCTGTGTTTGGGGTTCACAGATTTAAAAACGTATCCCCATTACATTTTATTTATTTATTTATTATTTTCAAGGGTATTATCTGCTTACTTGTGTTTTTTGTAATTCTTGTGAGTAAAATGAACCCAAGATTTCTTCTCCATTTAAATCATATAATTTGTAGGTCCAAGGGACTGTATCCATTACATCAATGATTTTAAATAATTCACGAGTCCATTTTTGTGTATAACCTTTCTCAAAATGACTTTTCCATTTGTATATTCTTACAATATCACCAACTTTAAACTTGGGCTTTCTCAAATTAATCTCCTTTTCATATTCTAATTTTGTAAATGTTTCTGATGGTTTTGATTGTGTTGATGAATGAACTGTATTATTGTAATTATCTACAATATCCTGAATTAAATACACCCATTTTTGAGAACCGAGTTGTGTGAATTTTTTATATAATTTCTCTTTTAAAGTACGATTAAAACGCTCAATAACAACTGCCTTTCCTTCATTAAAGGTGCTGTATAATTTAATACCCTTCCCCTTAAGAAATTTCATGAATATTTTGTTATAGAACTCTGTTCCCTCATCAGTCCATAACTTCTTTGGTTTCCTTTTATCCCGATCAAATATTAGCTTAAAGGCTAACATTAAAGTATCACCCCTTTTATTTTTTAAAGGGACAACCCAGGCAAATCTACTCCTCAAATCAATAACGGTTAAAGCATACCTGTATCCCCTGTCATTATTCAATTCAATTAAATCAGCGGACCATATGTGGTCAGTGTATTTAGAATAAACCTTCCTTCTTTTAAACTTTGTGATTATAGGTTTGTGTAATTCTTCAGCCAAAAGCTCCTCAGTCTTGATGGCATCATTAGAGCCTAATAGTTTTTTGAGGAATAACCAAGACCAAGTTTCAATTTAGCATTTATCAAATTTCTCACAATAAACCTATCAACTTTCTCTCTCAACGTTGGATTTTGTATCAAAGACAAATTATACAACATTTCGCTGTCGGCTTTATGTTTTTCAGTCAACGTAGTGGTTTTCCCATAAGCAATATCATGCTTCATACACACTTCGTCAACCCTATTTGTAGGTTTAGACCAAGGTTTAGGATTGTCAGCCTCATCTAATCTTTTATCCAAGTTTGTTCCTGGACCACAGAAAGAATACCCTGGAAGGTGTAATTCCCCTGGAATTCCAGTTGTTGTAAATTTACTTCCTGACAGAAACTTTTGTATGTCTCCTCCTCTTTTAGGAGAGATGAATTGGCACTTTTTAGAGCCACATACTTGACATATTCCTTTTTGATAAACTCTATTATTTTTAGCTTTAACATAAGAGATATTTTTAGATTTAGTTTTCTTTTTACATTTGAGACAATAACTCATATTTATTTATCAGAAAAATTCCGACAGAGTATCAAAACCTTTTTGGTTTTCAACATATACATTTCAATCTTTATTTTTAAAACATAAAGAATCCTAAGGAATGCCTTCACTCTCTCCTCCATTTATTTACAAATAAAAACTAACTAAAGTCAATGACACCAACATCATCAATCACATAATCTTTTCCTTCTTCTTCTTCTTCTTCTTCACCACTTTCTCGTTTAAATCTCTGAAATTGAAGACATTGACGTTCTTATTTTTGAAACCATTATCTTCATAAGAGTTGTTAATTCTTTAATTTCCTCTTCGGTGCGTTGAGATTGATTTATTTGCTTTAATACACTCAATCTTTTATGAATCTCAGTGATTTCCATCTTTTTATATTTTTCCTCCCTCTCTCTTTGCTCCCTCTCCTCCTCCTCCATTTTCTCCCTCTCCTCCTTCTCCTTTTTCTCCCTTTTCTCCCTTTCCTCCTTCTCCCTTTTCTCCCTTTCCTCCTTCTCCTTTTTCTCCCTCTCCTCCTTCTCCTCCTTTTTCTCCCTCTCCTCCTTCTCCTCCCTCTCCCTTTCCTCCTTCTCCTTTTTCTCTCTTTCCTCCTTCTCTTCTTCAACTCCTTCCTCATCCCTTGCTACCCTTGAGTTTGAACCCCAAAGAATATTATACATATACTCATCTGGATTTTGAGATATTCTTGTATCTATAATTATTTTTCTCATAATAGGATACCAATAAGATTTGTTGACGATTTCTAAAAGAGTTTTATATTTCATAACTTTGAGAAGTTCATTTTTATTTAATATTTTAAACAAGTCTCTATTTGTGGGTTTAACAATATCAGTATAAGGCCAGTTTTTTATGACAAAATTCCCATGTATATGCTCCAAATCATAAGGTATGTAATACCGAGCACCCTTTTCTTGTAGGTATCCTTGAATACAAAAATTATAATTCTCTTGTAGTCTTCTTCCTGCCATTTATGTATCAGAAATATATGTGAGATTAATATTATGACAGGTAATACCACCCCATCTTCCCACTACCAAATCGGTTTGTATTCCTCGGCTTTCTATCCTTATCTCATTACCTTCCTTCTTTGTCATGCGAACCATCGCTATACTATCATATATTTTTATTTTCTTAAAATCACGTATTTGTTGTTTACTAATTGTACTTCCACATAAATCCTTATCTTCACCAAGTGGATAATATTCTTCTTTACGAGACTGATTTAAATCATGTAGGTCTTCTATGTTTATTGAAAAAGACCAATTATACCCTAAATCAGGCATATCATACCCCCATTTATTAATTCGCATATTAACTAAATGTCCTTCTTTATAAAATTCAATTGTAAGCAGGTAGTTAAATTCAATGAGGAAAGGTGTATGGTCAGTATAACCAGGTGTTGTGGTTGTAAATTTTACTTCTTTCACAAAACGTGCTGTTTTCTTTAAAAATATATATTGTGATAAATCACTTAATCTAATTAAGTCATTCGCATCTGTAGGGTTTGGATAATTGATTAATTTATAAGTATTCTTCATATTAATATTTTTACTTACACTATATTTTTGTCGTTCAGCCTGTGCCTTTGTATAATAATTTGATAAATCAATATCCTGAGAGGATTTTCCAAAGATAGAACCATCTTTTCCAACATAAGTCATTTATATTAGATAAAAAATGATATCATAAAAATTTTCATTATTGTTGAGTTGAAATAATACATATAAACATAATTGACCACAACATTTAGAATTAATTTCTTGAACTTGAAATGTTTGATAAACACCATTCTGTAAGAATTGTATTACTTCAACAGGTGGTGGCATACCATAACTATCAAAATAATATTTATCCTGACTATTATGAATACAAACCCAATGAGAACCATTCTGTGTGTCTAAATTCATAATAATATTCTTTGTATTCTTATTTATATGTATTAATTCATCTCTCATACAAATAACCACATTATCAATTTTTAGTGTTTTACAATACTTAGCTAGTTCTATATTTGACGTTGTATTCTTTCCAAATTGTTTAAACCATTTATCCATTTATTTATGAGAAAGATACAATCCATTACCCCGTTTAGTTAGTTTAACACCCGCTTGAGCGATAGAGGAAAGCATATCTCCAACCAACAATCTAGCTTTATCAGGTAGACTTTCAAGTTTTTGAGCAAAATCTACAATTACACCACTTCCACTAATTTGTTTCTCCAACTCCTTGTTATGTCTTTCCAATTCTTTTTGAGCTTTTAGTTGTGCCTTCCTTTCGTTAGCAGTTTTTACCGCTGCTGAAATACCACCAGTCAATGCTCCCGCCGCACTTAAACCAGCAAATAAAGGAATTAGAAACGGGAGAAATCCTCCTCTTGACTCGTCTATTGAATATTTCTTTAACATAGGTTTCGTCATTTTAATTTTAAGTGATCCAACATCATTTAGTGTTTTTACTTGTGTGTGTGTGAGTAAAACATCAATTCTTACAGCTCCTTTTCTTTGAATTGTATTAACATTAATAATACAAGGCTTTTGATTTTGAATACAAGATGTTAATTTATTAAGATTGATTTGATTAACATATACCCCAACCATTTATTTATGAGAAAAAACCTATGTGATATTAATCATAACACCATTATCTGTATTAATCTGTAATTCTGTTTCCTCCAAAAGCAAACAATATGCATTAACCTCTTCACTCTCCCCTCTTTCAATGTATAGAGAAGTATCCACTCGATTAGACTTTATAGTTTCCTTTTGAGAACTCAGGTCAATTGCGTAGATTGTATAAAGTTTTTGAAACGCAACCATATCCAAAATAGGATCATTATTACCATTACTTTCACACACCTTTTGGTAGGACTTGTAGGCTTCCGCATAATCATTTTTTTCCCAATCAATTTCCAATCTATCTCGCGGATAAAATGTGCCATCAAGAGAAACCCGAAGTTGTTTCACCTTAGCATTATCACTCAGGGCATTATTCTTATTAGTACCGTCCTCTCCATCTGGTTTTTTAAAAATGAGCCAGAGGTATCGTGGCTTTCCTTGAAGAACACCCAAATTCCAAGTGTAGGTAGTGTGTTCCAGTTTAACGTGTTGACATCTTCTTTTAAGGTATGATACATTTAGCGGTTTCTTTGAGTTAAGTCTTCTATTTAACATCTCTTCCGTTTTAAGATTAGGAGTATATTCACTGATATACCAACACAAATCATTAATAACAAATTTATTATTTTCTCCAAAAGCATTTTCATCCCCAAAAAGCAATCTATTTACATTATCATTCCTTTGTAGTTGAAATCTAATTTTAAGCCCATACAAAACTTTATCATAATCACAAAATCCAAATATACCTTTCAGAGGTACTGCTACGGTAAAACTATTCTCAGCTTTTGCGTCATCATTATACATTGACTTCCTTTGACTATAACCAGGGTCTGCGTTTGTACCCGTTGACATATCAGGAATAAAACCTTCAACAGCTCCCTTACCCATTCTATCACTAAACGAATATAGTGTAAATTTCATCATTTCAGATGTAGCAGAGACATAATCAACCGCTTCAACCTCTTGTGTTCCAATATACAGGCGGACACTGTCAAACATTTTCCAGAAGAAATCATTTACGAGTGTAGCATTAGTATTATTCGCAGCCTTAGTGAATTTAAATTTACACAGCAAGAAACTATCAGCTATATTCAAGTAAGTTTGTTGATTATTTATTTCAAAACTTTTTGTTCCGTTTGAATTCCAGTCTGTTCCTGTTATAGCATTTACCTTAAAATAGTCTTCCTTTTTAGTGGAGTTTGAAATGATAATCGTATCATCCAAATCATAGATACTATCAATCGCTTCCATACTTGTATTTATATAGCATTAAAATTGTTGAAACCCTGACCCAAGTATTTTAATGATTTTTTGTCGTTCTTGTGAAGATAGTTGAGTTTTACCTTTTTTTATTTCTTTGATTGCTTGTAATTTATGAGACTCCTTTTGAGCATCTTTTATACTCTTTATAGCACCCGCAACGGAGCCCACGGCAGAAGCAGTTGAACCAATTAGGTCTTTATGTTTAAGGATGGTTGAACCAATACCCATTAGAGTATCAATTATCCCATCTCCTTTATTTCGAAATTGATGACCTACACCTCGTTGTCTCTTAGGTTTATAGTATCCTCTACCCACATACCTTGTATAGTCTGGTGAAAGGAACATGCCCTCCCCTGTAATTATTTTATATTTTCCCAACTCGTGTTTTCTCACAATAACCATTATTTATTTATTGAAAAACTTCACGTAGGTGAATTCTGATGGATATAATTTCATCATTAAAGGATATCATACGATTATCTTGGTCGGTTATCCTAAAATTTACTCTGTATATGGTTTTTCCTGACACAGGTAAATAGACAAGATTTTTTGGTTCCATATTAAATTTATAACCAATCGGGGTTGAGTATGCACTGAATGAAAATATTGTATTTGTTCTTATTCCATCGTTATAAGCACCATCAATCAAATCACAATGAATTAATACTGAATTTATACCGGAGGATATTTGGATAACATTATCACTGTAAAACGTCCCGTTATTTTCAATCTTTTTTGAAGAGAAACCCAATAGCTCTCTAAACGAATTTTCAATCGTGAAATCAACTTTATAATTATTTTTAAGTTTAATAGTTGATTTTGAAGTGTGTTTTTGAATATCTATTACAATATTTTTTGGTTCATCACCTTTTTCTTTCATAAGGCGAGAGACTTCTGAAGATATTTGAGAAATCTCGTAAGCTCCAGGTGAAACGGTTATAGTTTTATATCCACTTCCTGGATTATAACTAAACTTGTTGTTTTTCTCTGTGATATTAAACAAGGTATTATAAGTTTCCATCGACAATAAAGATGCCTCATATGAGGTAAGGGGGTCAAGTTGTAGTGGGTAAGGGAATGAAGCTGTGTAATCGCTCGTTGTGAAATTAAAACTAAGAATTGTGCTTCTCATCTTATTTAATATCTAATAAAATATCTTTGTATTGACATTTATTAATTATTTTCATATTCATCAACTGATCTAAAATGGCTGAGGATTCATTAAAACAATTGTTGTTTCCAGCCTTCTTACTACCTAACAACAATAATAGCCTATTAACTAATTGTGATGGGTCATTTGGAAGAAAACTAACACCCGAACCAAGCTTACTTAAAGCATCAATAATATGTTTCTCCTTCTCATTCTTCTTACTTTTACCAGCAACAGAAACTCCATAATCAAGTGCATTTAACAACTCAATATATACCCTATCTTCCTCTCTTTCCATATCAAGTGGTTCCTCAAAATATTTTGAACCGCTGAATCCGGGGTTTGTTAGAAGAAACATTAATCTTGGAGTTAATTTAACATTTGGTTGAGTAGAACTCAAGAACATCAATTCATCATTAAATATCAATACCTTTTCTTCCACAAGATGAAACACTGCTGGTTCTTCTGTTGGAATGAGACCTGCTCTGGTTTTTGAACCCGCCGAATATTCATTGTTTTGAAGAGCTTCCACAACATAATTAGGGGGTTGATTTACCTCCTCAAGTTTCCGAAATAATCCCTCGTCATCATATTCTAATTCACCAAGTTCTTGTTTTGTTATCTGATTAAAATCTTTGAGCATTTGAAGTTTTTTCGGAGTAAATTCTACTGTGGGAACTGTAGGTGAGTGTTGAGTTTTCAAAAGTGGTTTAAAGAATTTCTCTTGTTTTCTTTCAAAGGCTTCTTCACCAGTTAGTTTCTGTCTCCGTTTCTTCTTTATCTCTTCCTGTTGTTTAACAACTTTTGAAACTAATTGTTGATGTTCCTTAAACTTTCTTTCTCTTTCTTCAGTATTCATTTTCTGTATTTATTTATTGAAAAATATCATTTAGTATCTCATCTTGTTTCACAACAATATATTTATATTTTCCAATCGTGTGTTTCATATAATTTTCAAATTCTTTTTTACTACATAACGTAGAGCAATTATCTCTCCAAAAATTATTTACATCTATTGAATTTAACTTAAATAAAATAAAAGTATTGGCATTGTTTCTTATTGAGCGTCGAGGGAGTTGAAAATATGATTGACTAAGATATATACAATTACAAGAAGAATGTCTCCCTCTTGTATAGTAGCTATCCATTACTGTTTGGTTTCTCTCATTAACACAATCATCAAAGATGACGAGGTTCTTTTTTGATTTATCTAAATCTTGAGGTGAAGGTATATCATCCGTATTATCACTGAGAATACAAGTTATGGGTTTCGATTTTGATTTCTGTGTATCACAAAATAATTGTATTATATCTTCAATATTATAATCATTCAGTTTGTTTTGAAGTTTAAATAAACCGATAATGTCTTCCTTTTTAAGACCTGCATTAAAACCCTGTGAGAGTAGTTGATACTCGGGTTGAAAACTTGACTTTGTAAAAATTATTAAATTATCATAATCTAAAAAATTAGGACCAAGGAGCATCTTTAAAAGTAAACAGGTTTTCCCACATCCGCTTGAACCAACTATTAGACATCTCAATGAATTTGGAATGTTTTTATGGTTATTAAATTTTATCTTATTTTCCCAAACGGGTAAAAAATCATTCATTTATATATTTGGAAAACAAGTCATCCAACTTTTTTTGAGCTATTTTAGAAACTCTATATTTTATCCTGAGTTCTGGTTTAATTTCAAAATAATTCATTATTTTATTTATGTAGTATCTTGTATTAACATTTCCATTAAAATTATTTTGAATAATAAATATCATTAAACCCTTATACATTTCCTCAATACAAAGAGTCTCTTTCCTTGTAAGAAATGGTGTATTATCACCATAATGCTTAACATTCATCTCTCTTATTAATCTTGTAAAGTAATTCATTTTTGGTTCTAATTTAAAAGAGTTATATGTTTTTTTATATTTCTTATTATCATTAATTAGAATATAATCACAGAATAAACATTGTTTATATGAATCCTCATCATTAAGCCCCACTCTATCACAAGCCGGACAATTCTCTAATTTATCATATGGAGAGTCTGGAAATTCTAAATATCCTTCAGAACTTATCATATTTATGTGGTAAATTTTTACTTAAACTAAACGCAAGTTTATTCATTAATAAATACAATGTTTCAAAGCACAAAAGACAAATTTCAATCAATCTCTACTTCGGTGGAAGATATAGAAAAATATGTCAAAGATGTTAAATTGAACAAAGATAAATATGGAAATTTTTGGGTAAAACCAGTTATGGAAAATAACATGAGCCCCTCTATTTCATTTAAAGGAAGAGCTCTAACTATACCTGGAAAGACATCCATTAAAGTAAATCTAACAAAAGTTTCTCCTCTACTCCTGGCAATTTATTCAAAGCTTGAAAAAGTGATTGACCACGATACTTTGAAAAAGAATGATAAGACCATTAATAATTCTAGAGGAGACATTTGTATTTTCTTTAATAATCCAAAGGGTGTAGATCTAAGTAAAATGAATGATGTTAATATTTCTGGTGAAATGTCATTTCGTTCTATGATAGTTAGAGATTATTTAAAGATAACTTTTGATATAAAAATTGTAGAGATTGAATCTGTTAATGAAAGAAAGTATATAGATATTGATGGGAATATTTTTCTTGCTAATTAAATATGAGTCAATACAGCAGTGAAGATTTTACTATTTCATTGAACTCGGACGATAGTGATGATAGTATTTCATTGAACTTGGATGATGGTGATGATAGTATTTCATTGAACACAGATGATAGTTATGATACTAATAGTTTGTGCTCAAATGATAGTTATGAGAGTAGCTTTATTGATGACTCTGAGTATGATTCTGAGTATTCATGTGATAGTTATGACTTAGATGATTCTGAGTGAAAAAGTGTTTTAGTTTAAGCACAGTGATATATATAAAACGGAGCTGTAAAGCTCAAAAGTGTTTTATTTTAAGCACAGTGATATATATAAAACACCACGTTTTCTCACGCTATAAATATGGTTTATTGTGATACTTGCGAGAAGGAAGTAAAATATTATAAACAACATATTCTCACCGCAAAACATACATACAACATTTTAAACAAACTTTCCCCTCTTCCACCTGAAACAAAACACTGTTCTACATGTAATAAAAATATCCTCAAGAAAGGCTTCAAAATACATCTTAAAACAAATCTACATTTATCAAATTTTATCACAACTAAAAACTCTGATGGAGCATTCAAAGGACATATTAAAATAAGAGTCTTTAACTTCAAACCTCCTGAACCAGAGTCTATAGTTGATGCTGTAGAAATAGTTAAACCTGCTGTTCAAACGTTGATTGAAAAAACACTAAAGGAAATGAAACCACTTAAATTTTATATGGGAGTAAAATTAGAAATGACAAAGGATGAAGGAGTTATAGATGCACCATACATGAGAACTGAGCCACACTTTATATCTTCATATCAAGATTTTAAAACATCAGGAGTCTATGATGAACTTATTAAACAAGAGCAAGATGTGGATAATTCAATCGTAGGAAGTGGATTCAATATAGGAAAAATTATTTACATAGACATTCATATTCTTAAATCAGATCCTCTAAAAGCTTCTTCTTACATTGATTTACCCAGTGTTATCAAAAATAGAAAAGCAGTTATCAATATAAAAAATAAAGACAATAAATGTTTTCTCTGGTCTATTTTAGCACACTTACATCCTCCACATTTTCATGATGAAAGAGTATCTCATTATAAAAAATATGAGAATACATTAAATACGAAAGATCTAAAGTTTCCGATGACTTTAAATGATATTCCTAAATTTGAAAAGATGAATAATTTATCAGTTAATGTTTATGGTCTAACAGAAACAAATAACATTCAGGTTTTAAAGCTTTCTGACAATTGTAAACAAACTCATATTAATCTTCTATATTTTAATTCAGACGAAAATTCACATTATACATACATCAAAGATATTGCTAAATTAATAAAACCACAAGTCTGTAAGAGAACAAATAAAATATATATTTGTTTGCGTTGTCTTAACTTCTTCAATTCACAAGAAAGATTAGATAAACATTCAAATTATTGTGGCGAACATAAATCAACGGTAATCAATATGCCTAAAGAAGGCTCAAAGATCACATTCAAAGATGAAAATAAAAAGATCAAACATCCATTTGTTATATATGCTGATTTTGAAAGTATTTTAGAAAAAATTGATACTGCTTCTCAAGATCCAAAAGAATCATACACAAATAAATATCAAAAACATACTCCTTGTGGTTTTTGTTATTATATCAAATCATCCGTTGGTGATAAATATAACAAGTTAGAGATGTATAGAGGCTCAAATACCCCAGAGGAGTTTGTGAAACGACTAGAAAAAGACTGTGTTCGATTAACCAAGATAATGAGAGAAACCAATAAACCAATGTCCTTAACAAGTAAAGAAAAAAGGGAATTTATAAAAAACAGTCTGTCATATTTGTGAGGAGAAAATTGGTAAAGGTCTAAAGGTTAGAGACCATTGTCATCTCACTGGTAAATATAGAGGTCTGGCTCATCAAAGTTGTAATATTAATTATCAACTCCCCTCTTTCATTCCTGTCTTTCTTCATAACAACGCTCATTATGATACACATCTATTTATCAAGGAACTCTCAAAGACTTCTGGAAGTATCTCAGCAATTCCAAACACGGATCAGAAATACATTTCATTCACAAAAACAATTCACACATCTCCTATTACTCATATCAGATTTCTTGATACATTTAAATTCATGGCAAGTCCATTGGTTAACTTGGTTCAAAATCTAAAAGAGTTTCCATGTCTTTCAGAGTATTTTTTAGATAAAGATTTTCTAACACAAAAGGGAATTTACCCCTATGACTATATGGACTCATTTGAGAGATTCAATGAAACACAACTTCCTTCAAAAGAAAATTTCTATAACAAATTAAATAATAGTCATATATCTGATAAAGATTATGTACACGCACAAAATGTTTGGGAAAAATATAACATCAAGAATCTTGGCGAGTATCACGATTTGTATCTCAAAACTGATGTGCTTTTATTGGCCGATGTATTTGAAGCCTTTAGATCTGTTTGTCGCACTGGATATGGATTGGATCCTGCTCACTACTACACAGCACCTGGATTGGCCTGGAGTGCGATGTTGAAAATGACAAAACAAGATTTGGATTTGATAACCGATGTTGATATGCTTTTGATGATTGAAAAGGCAAAAAGAGGTGGAATCTCACAAGTCTGCTCGAGTAGATACGCAAAAGCAAATAACAAATATCTTCCAAATTATGATCCAACGAAAGAGAGTTCTTACTTGATGTACTATGACGCGAACAACCTGTATGGCTGGGCAATGTCTCAGGCTCTTCCTTATGGAAAACTTAGATGGGTAAAGGAAAAAGACTACAAAAACGTTTTACAAGATGTATGTATCTCTACACAAAAAGAATTGGATGAAGAAAAAGTTGGTTATTATTTTGAAATTGATTTAAAATATCCAGAGGAACTCCATAACCTACACAAAGATCTCCCATTTGCTTGTGAGAAAGAAAGTCCAAAGAAAGAATGGTTGAGTGATTATCAACGATCGTTTGATATAGGTGAATCAACAGAAAAATTACTTACTACATTATATAACAAGAAAAATTATGTTCTACACCAAAGAAATTTGCGACAATATTTATCAAAAGGTCTAAGAGTAGAGAAGATCCATAGGGTTCTAAAGTTCAATCAAAGTCATTGGTTAAAGGGGTACATTGATTTTAATACACAAAGAAGAACAGAGTCAAAAACAGATTTTGAGAAAGACTTTTATAAATTGATGAATAATGCGGTCTTTGGTAAAACTATGGAGAATGTGAGGAAAAGACAAAATATCAGACTATCAACATCTTGGGAACAAGCATCAAAATTAATTAATAGACCGAGTTTTACTCGAGCTGAGGTCTTTACTGAGAACTTTTGTGCGATCCATTTGATTAAAGAGAGTATTGAAATGAACAAACCTATTTATATTGGAACAACAATTCTTGATTTATCAAAGTCATTAATGTATGATTACTTTTATAATAACTTGAGGAAGAAATATCAAAATGATGTTAATCTACTTTATATGGATACAGATAGTTTTATTTTGAAAATTAATACCAACGATGTTTATTCAGACATGAAAAGAGACATTAATATCTATGACACGAGTAATTACAGTCCAGAGAGTGAGTTGTTCTCTTCTAAAAATAAAAAGGTGATTGGAAAGTTCAAGGATGAATTAGGAGGAAATGTTATGAGTGAATTTGTGGGATTGAGGTCAAAGGCTTATGCTTATAAATACATTGTGAATAACGTTGAAAAGACTGATAAGAAGTTAAAAGGTGTAAAGAAAAATGTTATTAAAGAAACAATAAACTTTAAGGATTATTATAACTGTTTAACAACAAAGAAAGAAGAGTTTAGAAAGATTAATGGAATAAGAAGTTATAAACATCAATTATATTCAGAAGAGATAAATAAGAAAGCATTGGGGGCTTTTGATGATAAGAGGTTTATTTTAGAAAATGGAATTGATAGTCTCCCTTATGGTTATATAAGTATATAAGTGATAAGATATATATATATAAGTGATAAGATATATATAAGTGATAAGATATACATAAGTGATAAGATATATATAAGTGATAAGTTAAAAAGGGGGGGGGGGGGGTTGGGGATTTTAACGGGCTACCGCCGCCTTTTTTACTATTATATAAATGATAGAACCAAGTATCAACCAGACTAAAGAGTGGAGGTGTAATCAACCTTGGTATATAAATGGAAAACATAATGAATGTGAAAAATATCAAATAGGTATAATTGAAAAGGCAACTGGTAAAAAAGTTCACAAAACAAATAAGAGAATTAATTTAAATACCGGTGAATTGGGTAAAAAAGATGGAAATATTTTTGAGTGGACGGAAAACTTTGATGGTTGTCAGGAAAATATATACTTTAATTTAAAAATGGTATGTGGCACTGGAGGCGCTCAAATAAGAACATTGAGGGAGGTTTACCATTTTATCTTAGCTCAGTTAAAATATCTTAATAAAGAACCAAACTCAAACATATTTTTTGTTAATGTATTAGACGGTGAGGAGAGTTGTAGGAGAATTAAATTATTTCCCACGCATAAACAAATATTTGTAGGGTCGATGTTTGAGTGGGTTATATTCACCAGATGATATTAAGAGTCAAAGGTTAAAAGGTCCATAAGGTCAGAAGGATCACAGGTGTTTAAGTGGTCTAATGAATAAGGATAACATGTCAAAAGGTTAGAAGGTTCGTAAAGAACAGGGTGAGAGAAATAGAGGTCTTTAGGGTCAATATGGAAGTGAATGGGTCAAAGATTAATCTGCCAGATGATATGTAGAAGAAGGATGATAGGTCTATAAGAGAAAACAAATATTTGTAGTGTTTGAGTGGTCTAATGAACAACATTAAGGATAGGTACTACAGACAAAAGGTTCATAAAGATGAGGGTGGGAGAAATAGAGGTGTTTATGATTTTTGAAAAAGACAAGGGGGTAAATGACATTAGATAGGGATTTCCCATGTTAAACGGAGGTGTCCCAGAAGCAACATTATTACACTACTTAGATGGCTCCGTGCCACGTCAAAATCGGATTGGTAAAATAAATAAACAAGACGACGTCATGCGGAGCACGATACTTGCAAAATCCGCCCCTACCCCTAAGAAAAAAAATTCCATTGATACAGCAAATTGTCCATTTCATCAAGATTAAAATTGACAATCTTGATCAAAGCTCGGGTCAATAGGAAGAAAAGTGACGATTTTTCAGATGAAAAATGATGATTTCGTAAGGTTGACCTTGAGTTGACCTTTGACCTTTTGACCTCAAAAATAGTTAGTTTCCCTATTTAGTGACTCAATGTGCAAATGCTGTTCAATTTCCAAGTCGATCGGATGAAAATTGAGGATTCTAAAAACTTGGCCTATGTTGACCTTTTGGCCTATGTTGACCTCAAAAATAGTTGGTGGTTGAATTCAGTGACCACATATGTAAATCCTCTTAGAAATTCAAGTCCATCAAATGAAAATTGGTGATTTTAGAAATTCGGCCTATGTTGACCTTTTGGCCTATGTTCACCTAAAATATAATTTGTGGTTGAATTCAGTGACCAGATATGCAAGTCATCTTCAAATTTCAAGTCAATTGGATGAAAATTGAGGATTTTAGAAATTTGGCCTATGTTGACCTTTTGGCCTATGTTGACCTCAAAAATACTTGGTGGTTGAATTCAGTGACCAGATATGCAAGTCATCTTCAAATTTCAAGTCGATTGGATGAAAATTGAGGATTTTAGAAATTTGGCAAAGTTGGTGACCCCTGGCCTATGTTGACCTTTTGACCCCAAAACAATAGGCTTCTCAATTGGGACGACCTATACAACTTGGTGAAGTTTCGTGACGATCGGTTCAGAATTGTGACCTGTAGGCCGGTGACAAACAGACAAACAAGAAGACGTCATGCGGAGCACGATACTTGCAAAATCCGCCCAAACAAATTCCATTGATACAGCAAATTGTTCATTTCATCAAGATTAAAATTGACAATCTTGATCAACACTCGGGTCAATAGGAAGAAAAGTGACGATTTTTCAGATGAAAAAATGATTTTGGAAGGTTGATCTTGAGTTGACCTTTGACCTCAAAAATAGTTGGTTTCTCTATTTAGTGACTCAATGTGCAAGTGCTGTTCTATTTTAGTCAATCGGATGAAAATTGAGGATTTTTGAAATTTGGCCTGTGTTGACCTCAAAAATACTTGGTGGTTGAATTCAGTGACCAGATATGCAAGTCCTCTTCAAATTTAAAGTCAATTGGATGAAAATTAAGGATTTTAGAAATCTGGCCTATGTTGACCTTTAGGCCGATGTTGACCTCAAAAATACTTGGTGGTTGAATTCAGTGACTAGATATGCAAGTCCTCTTCAAATTTCTAGTCAATTGGATGAAAATTAAGGATTTTAGAAATTTGGCCTATGTTGACCTCAAAAATACTTGGTGGTTGAATTCAGTGACCAGATATGCAAGTCCTCTTCAAATTTAAAGTCAATTGCATGAAAATTAAGGATTTTAGAAATTTGGCCTATGTTGACCTTTAGGCCGATGTTGACCTCAAAAATACTTGGTGGTTGAATTCAGTGACTAGATATGCAAGTCCTCTTCAAATTTCTAGTCAATTGGATGAAAATTGAGGATTTTAGAAATTTGGCCTATGTTGACCTCAAAAATACTTGGTGGTTGAAGTTGAATTCAGTGACCAGATATGCAAGTCCTCTTCAAATTTCAAGTGAATCGGATGAAAATTGAGGATTTTAGAAATTTAGCAAATTTGGTGACCTTTGGTCTATGTTGACCCTTTGACCCCAAAAACAATAGGCTTCTTGCTTTTGACCAACTCTACCATTTGGTGAAGTTTCGTGAAGATCGGTTGAAAATTGTGACCTGTAGGCCGGTGACAAACAAACAGACAGACAGAACCACAAACGCAACCGACCAAGTACTTGTACAAGTCTTCGAATCTTCGATTTTGCAAGTAATAAACCCAAATAGCTCATTAACGACTTTTTTTAATGCATGGAAGGTGTTAATCAGGGATCAGACTCACCAACGTTGGACTTTCCCAAAGTGATGTTGGTCCATACATTGTGGTTATAGTGGGGCGGCTTAGCCCAAATATTCAAAAGAATTGTGCATTTTGTGATACAAGCACCAAATTTGGCACAAATGTACATTAATATGTTGCGAACATTTTCAGATATTGGGCCACTTGAAATTCCGTAATTTTTTTTTTCAAATTTTTTCAAATTTCGTAATTTCAAATTTTTCGGGTGACACCGTCACAATTTCGGTCTTCGAGGCCGGCCGATAGGCAAAGTGTGACCGGAAGGGACGAGGTTCTCCTGACCACGTGGCCCTCGATCTGGGAAGCGAGAGGCGTTCCATTAGTGGACGCGCCCCTCACGCCCGACTTCTGGGCGGCCCCGGCAGGCCGTTTGTTTTGACGTTCCGTGACAGGCCCCGCACCCCCACCTCCGGGCCGACCGGAAGCTTGTGCTGAGTACATCATACCTGAACAACTCAGTGAGGCAGAACACAGCAGTGCACACCAGGGTGACCCCTTCAGTGCATAAACCAATTAACCTGTCCACTGCAGGGCATATAGAAATGAAGTTATTTTCTGCATATAATAATAATATAAGTTCAGTTCTATATAACAATTTCTGTTATCACCACTACCACTACCACTACAACTACCACTACTACAAGCTTTGTCTGGAATTTTGTGGACTAACAGACAAACAGACATACAGACAAGCTGGGATCAAAACATTACCTCCTTCCACCATTGAGTGTAGAGGTAAACATCATGGAAATTATATCATGCCCTAGATTTAATTCATGCTTACCCGTGTATTTGCTTCACTGGTTCACAAGGTCTTTTGCATACATGTAATTCAGACTCTCGTCTTCATTGCTGACCACACAATGTTCGCAACATATTAATGTACATTTGTGCCAAATTTGGTGCTTGTATCACAAAATGCACAATTCTTTTGAATATTTGGGCTAAGCCGCCCCACTATATCGGCCGGCCTCGAAGACCGAAATTGTGACGGTGTCACCCGAAAAATTTGAAATTACGAAATTTGAAAAAATTTGAAAAAAAAAATTACGGAATTTCAAGTGGCCCAATATCTGAAAATGTTCGCAACATATTAATGTACATTTGTGCCAAATTTGGTGCTTGTATCACAAAATGCACAACAGGTTTGCTATGCTGCTACACTATTAACGGTTTGGTGGCAACGTGGAAAATACTAGGTATTAAAAAACAACCAGAGAGGTACACCAAGACCGTCGATGCTATGGAAGCAGTTTCTTGGCAAGGGTTTTTATATGCTGGGGCCTAGGTGGTTTGCCATTGCCTTCCCGGCAATCAATCAGGGCACAATTGGGAATTTGTCCATGATGCCGGTGATGATTCGCCAACTCTTCCTGAAGGACATCGTGGGATCTTCAACGTCCACCAACACACACTTTTAAGTCTCGTCCTGCCTGGGAAACACCATGAATGCAGTTTCTATCTGGGACGAGATTATAACTCAGGCTAGAGACAGCTTAGAGGCTGATAGGCCAGATCTGGATTCGGACCTGGACCAAAATCTAATCGGTTTGTTCTTGTCGCCTAACCAACTCATCTACCTAGTTTTGTTTTAAGTCTGCTCTGGAATTTAATTTTATTTTAAGTCTGTTTTAAGTCGAGCTCCCACCTCTGGAACAAACTCCCTCACTCTCTTCAATCCCACTCCTCCCTCCAGGTCATTAAAACAGCTGCTGTTCACCACCATCTCTTATCTTCCCCCATCCAAAAGCTTGATCTTTTCTACCCCTGCTAATTCACCCCAAATCCACTTTTTTGAAATACTAACTTCTTTCCTGGAAGTCCTAGCAGTGTCCATGTGATTTTTACCTCTTCCTCCCCCCCCCCCCCCTTCCCGTGCCTCCTCCCCCCAAGCCCTCTCCCTCCCACAGATCTCCAGAAGTCCCTGCTCTCCATCTTGTCTTTCGCTCCCTTTGTTTTGTGTTTCATGTCAGTTTGTCCTTTTGTGATCAATGTTAACTCTTACACGAGCCTCGACCTTGTATACCAAAAAATCGTCCACAACTTTTTGAGATATGATATTGTTACGGTTTTTAGAACCTTCACTAGGAAATTTTAGTAAATGTGTCCCTTATAAATGTTCCACTGTAAATATTCCCATCAAGTGGCTTGTTAAAGATCGCACCCTAGTTAGTCCATGAACCACACGTAGCGAACCATAGGACCTCTTCGTAGTTATTTCATTATTATGTGTTTCCGTTAAGGATCTGTTCCCAGTAGTTGAATCTGCGTTGCATTAATCAAATAAGATAGGCCCCATTCCGTCCATTTTGCTCTCCCTCTCCAAATTGTGGTACTTCGTTTGCCAGCAGCGTTCGCCGCCATTACGTACGCGGTCAAGCCGGAGAAGAAGGGGGGCGGAGCGCCGAGACCGAGGCGTGGCCCTTTCGGCAAGCCAACCAGGGCTGAGATGAGCTCGGTGGCGGGCGTGGTTTCGGAGAAGCGCGTAGTGATCTTGGCTCGCGTTATAAAAGAGCGCGCGAAGAGCACTTTGACGGACTTTCGACGGGCTCCTTTTGGAAGAACTGTGCGGGGACGTCTCTGGCGAAAGAACCATACGGCGGTGCTCTTGAACAGGACTCACGTGCACACGGCAGTGGCGAAAGAACTCTACGGCGGCGCTCATTGCAAAGGCGTTATAAGAGAACCTTGGAGAGGGTGCGTTTGGCAAAGCCATTCATTTATTACATACGGAGCATCCCAGTCCCCCCACTATACGTAAGGTCCGCTCGCGGTTGAACGATACGCGCGGAGCTGCCTGCCGGGTTTTCGCCCGCGGGACCGGAGCCTGGACCCCATCGCCTGGACCATCCACCTGGACCTTCCACCCTACCAGCTACAATCCCCGTGTGAGTGTGTATGTTCGTAGAGTAAGACTGCTTAAGGCTGCCCTGTGTATCTTCTTCTTCTTCTTCTGTATATTGCTTTCGTTTCTTCCTTGGTTTCTTTGGCTTTGTAAATAATTAATAAATGTCTATTATTTCTTACCCTTTTGGTTTCATTCTTCCCCGATCGCTTTAGTCTTTTCCCCATTGAGTACCTGTGGCGCGATTTTGGCCAAACGCTTTATAATCGGGTTAGTCTTTTGTTAACGGCCTGAGTCGTGGCTCGCTTCGCTCGGCGTGTCCATTACAGTCGCGGCTCGGGCGGGGCTCATTTCCTCGCTTACCGGAAGGTGCTGGTAATTGGGTCATAGGAATAATTGGCCTACTACCCTATTCAGCGCTGACCGGAAGTGGCGAGATAGTTCCAGGACTCGGACGGCCAGCTTAAAAGACGAGGGGATTAAACCCCCCTCAGTAAGGGGAGTGCCGAAACCGAGATCCGTAACAATATATATATATATATACAGTACACATCGTTATTGGCCCTTTCACTCAATAGTGAAGAATAATTTTTAAAAATGAAAAATTCTCTGATCTGGATACGAATTTGAATCTTCACCACAATTGAATAAATTCTTCCTTATCAAACACTCAACCTGTCCACCAAGTTTCTTCCAAATCCGTCCACAACTTTTTCAGATATCTTGTTCACAAACAGACAGACAAACAGCGACATGGTTGAAAGCACAACCTTCATCCACCTTCGGTGGTGGAGATAACAAGCACGATGAAGAAAAGGACGACGAGGTAACCTTCCTCTGCCAGAAACCACCCCCACCCACGAAATGACTAAAAAGTCGATGCATGGCTCACGACATGGAATCCAAGACTCACAAACACGGCAGCTGTGCTTTCCCTGCCCAAGGAAGATTGATTTATCGCCTTTCACTTGCTCTCTATTCCTGGGCTCATGGCCCGTGCGATGTGATGCATCGGCCGACAAGGCAACAAACCCGTGTTTGCCATAATTCAAGTGCGAGACGACGCTGTATGTTGCAAACGGACTCGCTAACCATCAATGTTAAGCAATACATCCCAAGTTATGGACTCAAACTATTTACTGTGCTTGCCAAACACTTCCAACTTCCCTGTGCGACTTGTCTGCTCTTCTCGATTCCTGTTTCGTACACTGTGTATCTTTGGTTGGATTTTTCAATTCTACGCTGAGAAATAGTCGTGGTCAAAACTATTGGCACCCTTGCACTTTTTTCAAATATTGCAACATTTCTTCCAGAAAATTGTTGAAATTAAAAAATATTTTGGTATCCACAAATGTATTTCTTTAGTTTGCAGTGGAACAAAACAGAAAAAGCTGAAAAATTACGACATCTTAGCTTATTCCACACAGAAATCCTAAAATGGCCCGGACAATATTATTGGCACCTTTTAGAAGTTGTTAGAAATAATTAGGTTTCAAGCAGGTGATTCTCTTTTACTTTGGAAATGAACTCACCGATGGTGAGTTGTAGGTGCCTGCATTATAAAAATCACTCATTCAACCAGTTTGAATGGAGAAAAGGAGTCATTCTGTTGTTTTGTGTCACTGTGTGTCCGCAATGAGCATGGAGAAAAGAAAAAAACCCAGAGAATTATCTGAAGAGGTCAGACAAGATTGTAGCCAAGCAGGGACAATCTCAAGACGACAAGTCCATCTCCAGAGACCTTGGTGTTCCTGTGTCCATCGTATACAATATTATCAGGAAGTTTAAGGCCTATGGCACTGTAGCCAACCTCCCTGGACGTGGCCGCAAGAGAAAACTTAATCAAAGATTGCAGCGAAGGATTGTTCAAATGGTGGAGAAAGCACCTCGATCAACTGCCAAACAGATTCAAGCTGACCTTCAGACACAAGGTACAACAGTTTCAACTTGCACCATCTGTCGTCAACTCAATGAAAGGGGGTTCGATGGTAGGAGACCCAGGAGGACCCCACTGCTGAGAGAGAGACATAAGAAAGCCTGACTGGAGTTTGCCAAAACACATCTGAACAAGCCAAAATCCTTCTGTGAGAATGTCCTGTGGACAGATGAGACCAAATTAGAGCTCTTTAGTAAAGCACATCATCTCTATGTTTACAGAAAACAAAATGAAGCCTTCAAAGAAAAGAACACCTTCCCTACAGTCAAACATGGAGGAGATTCAGTGATGTTTTGGGGTTGCTGTGCTGCCTTTGGCACTGGGTGCCTTGAATGTGTGCATGGCATCATGAAATCAGGAGATTACCAAGGCATTTTGGAGCGCAATGTTCAACCCAGTGTCAGAAAGCTGGGTCTCCGTCGCAGGTTATGGGTCTTGCATCAGGACAATGACCCCAAACACACTTCAAAAAGCACCAGGAATGGTTCAAGACAAAACTCTGAACTGTTCAGAAGTGGCCAGCAATGAGTCCAGATCGAAATCCCAATGAACACCTGTGGGGAGATCTGAAAACAGCAGTTGGGAGAAGGCACCCTTCAAATATGGGAGAACTGGAGCAGTTTGCACAAGAAGAGTGGGCCAAACTGCCAGTAGAGAGGTGTAGGAAGCTCATTCATGGCTATAGGAAGTGATTGACTGCAGTTATTTGGTCCAAAGGTCTGTAATATTAACAGTGAAATAAAGAATTGTAGAGACCATATACCTTTGTCAATTTCAACTTATTCTTAGAGAAAATTGTGAGTTATTTGGTGGAAAAAGTGCAAGGGTACCAATATTTTTGGCCATGACTGTATGTATATATATATATATATATATATATATATATATATTGTTGTGAATATGAGAATGTTTTTTATTTTGTGGTGGTGGTAAAATGTTGTAAAAGGTTGTTGTAAAAGGTTGTTGTAAAACTCACCCCTCCTCCCTCCGTTGTGGTTGTATAAAGGTCAAAGGGCGTTCCCGTAGTTAGTCCATAAAAAACATACATGCAGGACACGATATATCTTTTCTTTTGATAGTTATCTCTTATTCTGTGTTTTAGGATAAGGCTGTGTCTCCCATTAATTAAAAGTACTCCATTGCACCAGTGAAAGAGAATAGACCCCCTTTCCTTTCCATCCCCTCCAAAACCTCCAATGACCTCATATTACATCCCCCTCTCGTCATTGGCGAGCCTCGATTGCCCATATTACCTCCCCTCCAATAACCACCATTGACCACGAGGCTCGGGTCGGAGAAGAAAGGCGTGTCGCACCTCGTCAGAGGGGAGGAGGGGCGCGCCGCCCGTCGTCATCCAGGGCGGAGCCCGAGGGTCGCGCGACCAACCAGGGCCGAGGTGAGCACCCCCGATGGGCGTGTCCAAAGCGCCGGGGGGCGTGATCGCTGGGGGCGCTATAAAAGGGCGCAACCGGAAGTGTAAAAAGAGAAGAAGAAAGAGAGATGCACTCTGGGTTGGTCTGGGTCGGTTGAGAGAAAGAGAGGAGGAGTTGGTTGCAAGGAGTTGGTGACAGTCGGTTGCCAGAGAAAGGAGTCGGTGGTCAGTTGGTTGCGGTGGTGAGGAGTCGGTGGTGACGAGTGAGACAAGGCCTGGCAAGGCAAGTGCAGGCGGCCGCAGCCGCGCCACCCAACCGCCAAAGGGGGCCTGAACGGCGGTTCGGAGCAGGGCCGAAACGGAACGGCGGCTGCTGAACGCGCCGGTTGTGCTGCGGGACCCCCCCTTGGACCTTTCCTCTCCCTCCAGCCATCCACCTTCTGCCATCCCTGGCATTCCCCGCGTGAGTCAGCGTTCTGTTTGTTCTGTCCTGGGATATAAGTTAAGTCTGTAGGTAAGCTAAATTTGCACTGTGTCACCTGCGTCTTGTGCTTGTAAATAAACGTGACATCTGTCTTTTTGCTTGTGTGTAAATAGTAGGAATAAATGTAGTAGTATTTCAAACCTTTTTTTTGTCTCCGTTTTCCTCTTGCATTGCGTCGCTTTTGTCTTTTCCCTCATTGAGCAGCTAGGGTGCGATACAACCAACGTTCGGGTGGAATCGGGTGAGTTTTGTTAGGTCGCGGTTTTAAACCACCGCTCGGTCTATAACATCCTAACCGCGATCAGCAACAATTGGTGTCGGGGAGTGAGATCGACCCGGAGCGCGCTTCACGCGCTCAAAATTATAAAATACCGAAAATTGTTTTGTTTTAAAGGAAAAGCCCGAATTTTGAAATCGCGCCATGGCTGTCCAAGGCGACGGGATGCCGGTGGGAGAGATAGAGGGGTTAGAAGTAACCCAGGACTTCGGGGAAGAAAGGGAGGAGGAAAATGGCAATGTGGTTGCGGGAATTTCAGGTGCACAAAATGGCGCTCTAGCACACGTGATTACAGCGGCGCCACATTTAGCCACGCCCATGGTCGCGGTAGTCGAACCGGAGATGCCAATGGATTTGAACCTTTTTTTTATACAAATGAAGGCCCTTATGGCCCAGAATAGTGAGCGATTGGAGGGCCAAATGGGGGTAACGGGGAACCGGATGGATGCTCAGAGTGAGCAATTGGGGGTAATGGGAAACCAAATGGGGGTAATGAGGGACGAAGCGAGGGGTACCGGTGAGGGATTAGAAAAGAAATTTGAGGGATTAGACAAGAAATTTGAGGGGTTAGACAATGGGATAGAAGGGGTGAAACATGGGTTAACGGGGGTGGAAAACAGAATGGCTGCCCAGGAGAATCAGTTAGAGGGGGTGAAAAACAGAATGGCTGCCCAGGAGAATCAGTTAGAGGGGGTGAAAAATGGGTTAATGGGGTTAGAAAATAGGATGGAGGACAAATTGCGGGAAATAGGGGAACAATCCGCCCGGGAAATCGAACAGATGGGGAACCAGATGGAGGAAATACGACGAGGGGTGAGTGAGGAAGGAGGTCTCGGGGCTACGCGAGGAGGTAAAGCGAGGCGAAAAGCGTATAGAGAAAGAAGTGAGGAATAATACGGCTAAGTTACAAGGGGGAATAGAAGATCTGACGAAGGAGGTGGAGCAGCTGACAGAGGGACAAACTAAGTTAGTGGAGCAGGTTCAAAAGAACACTGCGGTACTAGGAGGGTTAAAGGCGACACAAAAAGAAATTAAAAACGAATTAATAGCGACGCAGAGGCAATGTCAGATGGTACGGGAGGAACTGACAATGAGGGTGGAGGAGGTGACAGAGATAATGGAGACAAAGGACCGGGAGGTAAGGATGCACATAGAGACGGTCACGGTAGCCTTAGAGGACGAGCTTGAGGAGACGCACGGAGAAATAAAAGAGGTTAAACAAAAATTAGAGGAAGTGGGAGAAGAGGTGAGTGAAATTAAGAAGGGACGGACAGAAACTAAGAGGGAGATAAAGGAGGAAGTCATGGAATATGTACAAGGTCTGTGTTCAAATCATGATGCGGTGCTCACTAACCAAATAAAAAGTTTGCAGGTGGCAAAGGAGGTGCGGGGACGAGGTGCCAAGGTGAGTGGCAATGTATATGATGTGAGGAAAGCTTCAGTCGGCTTGGGGATTGGATTGGATCCGGGTGTTCGTGAGAGGCCGTTGGTGAAGTGTGCGACAGGTCTGGTGTGCGAAAAAAGAGGTGTGCGAGAATGTCCGACCATGGGGTGTGTGAGGAAAAAGTGCACGCCGAGGAGTGAGTGTGCCGTCAGGAGTGAGTCGGTCGTAGCGCGTGTGCGAGGGAGCACAGGGAAGCGCGGTGTGGTGAGTGTTACGGAGGAGGTAACGAAAAAGTGTGCGCGGGAGGATGCGCGAGAAAGGTGTGTTACGGACGGGTGCATGGGGAAAGCGCATGCTGTCAAGAGTAAGGGAGAATGCATGCCTGTGGTGAGTGTTACAGAGGGTGTAACGGGACAAGGTGCGGCAGAGTGTGCGCGAGAAAGGTGTGTAACGGACGGGTGCATGAGGAAAGAGTGCGCTGTCGAGAGGAAGGGTGAGTGCGCGACCGAGAGTGGAGGTGAGAGTAGTGAGAGTGAAACGGAGCGTGAGTTGGTTGTGGCAGGTGAGCGAGGATGTACACCTGGAATAGAAGGATGCACACCTGGAATGGTAGAGCGTGAGTGGGAATGCACGCTGGAATTGGTAGTGAGACACGTGGTTGGGTGTGCGGGTGAGAGCACACCTGTGATTGTCACAAAGGAGGTGACCGAGAAAGGGGCGCGAAGAGGTGTATTGGTGAGGTGTGCGAGCGACGAATGTGTGCCAAGGTGTTCGGTGGTCAGGTGTGTGACCAAGTCGATGGGCGGAGTGAGTGTACCTGGGTGTGTAAGGAAAGGTACGAGGAGAATGGGAACGGCTGCATGTATGAGCACGAAAGGGGTAGCGTATGCATGTAAGCCTGCAGGTGAGGCGTCGACGATAACCGGGTTAAAGGTTAGGTCGACTTTTAGCCGAATCGGGCCCTCGGTGCGTGCCGGGCTTCGCGTGCCGCGAGAACCAGCGGAGATCCGAGCCACGGCGGGTTCGAAAGGACCGCCGTGCGCGATCCACGCTGGGCCTCGCGTGGAGCGGCCGCGTCCGGGCTCCACTAGGCGGAGCGGGCAGCCCGATAGGAAGGGTCGTCATGGCGACCACTTTCTATTGAGACGTGCCGGCAGGTCGAGATCGGGACATTGGATGGCTTCACGCCGAGGTGGTGCATGGGATCTCGGCCCGGGTAAGCCTCCGTCCCTGCCCCGAATGCGGGACGTATCCAGCCGCGGACACAAAAGAACCCGCATTCATTGCTCGGCTGTACGAAGCCGGGCTGTAGATGTGAATTGGCGCACCGAGAGGATGTAATAAGTAGACGGGTAATGGTGATAGTGATAGTAGTGATTTGATACAAAATTTAGAAAAGTGAATAGAATTGGCAGTAAATGGAAAATTTTTGATTGTTGGATTTGGACGAACAAAATTGATAGTGAGAGACCCCCGATGTGGTGGGATGGCAAATCCACCATCCCTCACAGATGTGGGGGCAAAGGAGCAATAGATTATGGGGTGTATGGCAGTGAAAACTAGCCCGGGTGGGTTAGGTTATATTGATAGGGCCCTAGAAGATGACATTAGGTAACGTTAAGTTTAGTTCGTGACTGATACCTGTAGTGGGGACGCAGGTAGATTAGTGTGGTTGATAATGACGTGGGAGCGCAATAGTTTAAAGGGACGACTGGGAAGCGCAAGTTTCAGAGGGGAGAAGTTAGCTGAGATGATGCCGTGTGTGTGAGGATTGAACAGGTGTGATTGAACAGGTGTGATTGCACAGGTGTGCAACTGAACAGGTGAATGGAGCAGTGTATGAGTGAGTGATGGTGATGTGTGGTGTGTTGACCAACTGGTCCAGGAAGAGGAGGAGGGTGCAGGTGGCACCAGGTGTGAGGGCACAGGTGTGCAACAACAGGTGTATGTGGCTGTGTGGAATAAATGGTAGTGTGGAATATCTGGAGTATTGGAATGGATGGTCGTGGAGTGAGAATGGTGGAAATTGTGGAGTGGAGTGGATGGTGCGAAGGTGTGAATGGGGGAAGAGTGGACCCCCATCACGGATACCCGGGGCAGGTAGCGTAAGAGTTAGGTAGAGGGTACAGGTAAATTGTGGTTGGATATTGGCATCTGTGGTGCGAGGTGAAAGAATGGTATTTGGATGGGTGCATTAGTGTTGTGGAAATGGCTGGGCGTGTAGCCTGTTAGTGTGTGTAGTTGGTTTGGGCACTCCACCACTGTAAGGATGTCGGCCAGGCGAGGCCGCAGGTGGGCTCTGGGAGCCGGTAGTAGTTGTTGTGGATGGGGCCCGAGGATCCGGAGGACGGACCCGGGTAGCCCAGTGCCAGAGGGCACCATGGGGTGACAGAGCCAGGAGAGGGGCTGCCCCAGTTAGATAGGTTAGGGTGAGGAGCTAGGTAAGCTCGGGTGGCAACTACAGTGGTGGAGGTGTGCAGGTGGGTAGACCTGTTGGGAGAGCTACACGTCGCGGCCCAGAAATTGTGCGAGGGCACCGGGAGATGAATCGGGGGAGTGAGACCCCAAATTGAGAAGCACCACAGTTTGGTCAATGGGGATTGGTTGTTAGAACCCATAGTGTAAGTGGCCAATGGATTGGCAGGGAGAGACCCCGGGTAGTGTAAAGTGTGTTAAAGTCATTTAGAGGATAGTTAGGATGAAGGATCTCCTCGCACCATCTGCACCCACTCACCGGAGGTGACAGGTAACTCCACACCATGCCATGGTTTAATTATTTTTATGATGCAAATGTTTGGATTGTGAGACGCATCCTGACGTGGGCGTGACATTGTGCTTTGATGTTCCATCTCTGCCTCCTTATGAGGATTGATGATGACTTGATGATGGCAAATTTTGAAGTAGAGGGATTGTGGAGACGAATTTGATATAGGGGAAATATGGGGAAGACGTGACAGTAGTGACGAATTGGTAATGTGTAGGTTTTGTACATATGGGGTAAGGTCAAGGGTGGGCTCGGTAACAGGGGGGTGACGTACGGTAGGGACGAGCTTTCTCACTTCGCCCTCCGTACGCATTTCGCCTTGCATTGCCTTTTTGATGTGTACCCTTGAGACCTTACCCCTCGCTCATCTGTCTTGTCCCCCCTTTTGTCTCCCACATGAGGACCTGAGCGCCGTTGGGCGCCGAGGGGAGCGTGCGTGGGTCGGCCATTGTGCGCCCGAAATTCCCAGAACCAGCTGTCTGCATCGATGCACCACATTATGGACCACATGTCAGTGGCCGAGCACCACCTATGGACCCCATGGGTTGGGGCAAGGCCCCTCTGCTGGAACCGGCCATGAGGGCCCGAAATCTTGCTGGCGGACCTTGGCCACAGGGCACCGATGCCCCACAGGTGAACCACACGTAGTCGGCCCTGTGGGCCATAAATAAAGATAAATAAAATGGACACGTTTGGGCAAGCTTTATTGCAAATAGGCCGCCAGTAAGCAAAGCAAATGAAAATGACAACAACTGGAAGAAATAATAATAACCAGCAGAGGGAGCCGAAGAGCAAGAGACACCTGCAGGGTTGGGTTTGTTGGTTTTATTTTATTCATTGAACAGTGGTGACTGCACTGATTGGTGCTTGAGGGTGCGTGTATTGGTGCGTTTTTGGGTGCTTTAATGGTGCATTGATGCAGAGCAGACTGTCCTCCCCCCAGAAAGAACAATTACAGGTCCTGGGTTAGTTTTGTAAATAAAATTAGCGTCAGTGTAAATAATGCTCCCCACCGTCAGTGTATAGTTTGAAGACCATTCCGCAATTCGGTTAACTGTGGGCGTAAGTCTGTTAGGCAGGGTGCAATGGAGCAGCGGGACACATTTATTTATGTTTTAAAACTGTCGCACTCAGGGTCAGGTTAAAAGTAGAGGGAACTACACCTACATGCCACACTAAGGTAAAAGTAATAGGCCCGGGACGTGCCTAAGGGGAGGAGGGTGCAGTGTTGTGAATATGAGAATGTTTTTTATTTTGTGGTGGTGGTAAAATGTTGTAAAAGGTTGTTGTAAAAGGTTGTTGTAAAACTCACCCCTCCTCCCTCCGTTGTGGTTGTATAAAGGTCAAAGGGCGTTCCCGTAGTTAGTCCATAAAAAACATACATGCAGGACACGATATATCTTTTCTTTTGATAGTTATCTCTTATTCTGTGTTTTAGGATAAGGCTGTGTCTCCCATTAATTAAAAGTACTCCATTGCACCAGTGAAAGAGAATAGACCCCCTTTCCTTCCCATCCCCAAAAATCTCCCTTTCCATCCCCTCCAAAACCTCCAATGACCTCATATTACATCCCCCTCTCGTCATTGGCGAGCCTCGATTGCCCATATTACCTCCCCTCCAATAACCACCATTGACCACGAGGCTCGGGTCGGAGAAGAAAGGCGTGTCGCACCTCGTCAGAGGGGAGGAGGGGCGCGCCGCCCGTCGTCATCCAGGGCGGAGCCCGAGGGTCGCGCGACCAACCAGGGCCGAGGTGAGCACCCCCGATGGGCGTGTCCAAAGCGCCGGGGGGCGTGATCGCTGGGGGCGCTATAAAAGGGCGCAACCGGAAGTGGAAAAAGAGAAGAAGAAAGAGAGATGCACTCTGGGTTGGTCTGGGTCGGTTGAGAGAAAGAGAGGAGGAGTTGGTTGCAAGGAGTTGGTGACAGTCGGTTGCCAGAGAAAGGAGTCGGTGGTCAGTTGGTTGCGGTGGTGAGGAGTCGGTGGTGACGAGTGAGACAAGGCCTGGCAAGGCAAGTGCAGGCGGCCGCAGCCGCGCCACCCAACCGCCAAAGGGGGCCTGAACGGCGGTTCGGAGCAGGGCCGAAACGGAACGGCGGCTGCTGAACGCGCCGGTTGTGCTGCGGGACCCCCCTTGGACCTTTCCTCTCCCTCCAGCCATCCACCTTCTGCCATCCCTGGCATTCCCCGTGTGAGTCAGCGTTCTGTTTGTTCTGTCCTGGGATATAAGTTAAGTCTGTAGGTAAGCTAAATTTGCACTGTGTCACCTGCGTCTTGTGCTTGTAAATAAACGTGACATCTGTCTTTTTGCTTGTGTGTAAATAGTAGGAATAAATGTAGTAGTATTTCAAACCTTTTTTTTGTCTCCGTTTTCCTCTTGCATTGCGTCGCTTTTGTCTTTTCCCTCATTGAGCAGCTAGGGTGCGATACAACCAACGTTCGGGTGGAATCGGGTGAGTTTTGTTAGGTCGCGGTTTTAAACCACCGCTCGGTCTATAACATCCTAACCGCGATCAACAACAATATATATATATATATATATATATATATATATATATATATATATATATATATATATATATATATATATATATATATTTATATATATTTATATATATTTATATATATTTATATATATTTATATATATTTATATATATTTATATATATTTATATATATTTATATATATATAATTATATATATATAATTATATATATATATATATTGTTACGGAATCCAACGTCGGCCTTCCCCACTTACCAAGGGGGGATTAATCCCCCCGCTTATATGACTGACCGACGTGGTCCTGGGGGTATGACGTCACGCCCGGTTAGCGCTGGGTAGGGTATTAGGCCCAACCGTCCTATGACCTAAATACCAGCACCTACCGGTACGCAAGGAAATACTCCCCCGCCCACGGTCGCAGCATAATGGACTAGTTGCGCCGAGCGAAGCGAACTGCACCGTGAGCCGGTTACCAAGACTGACCCGATTGATCTTCGTTGGCCGAATCGCGCCACGGGCCCTCAATGGGGAAACCTCTAAAGCGACCGAAAGAGCATGAAGAAGAAAAAGACAAAGTAGGGAATAACAGGATTTATTACTATTAATTACTATTTACACAACGAAAGAAACCAAGGAGAAGGAAGAATAACGAAAGTAATTTACAGGAGAAGAAGACACAGCGCAACACAAGCTTACCTATTACACTCTTAATTAAAACCCCAGGACAACGTGAAAGACAGACGAACGATCACACTTACACGGGGAATGCAGGCAGGAATGAATGGCTGGAGGTGGATGGCTTGGAGAGGCAAGGAAGGTCCAGCGGGGACTGGGCACGGTCGGTCCGGAAGGCACCGCCGTCAAAAAGCCGATTCGCGGTCGTGCGAACTCCCGCGGTTCCAAACTGCGTGGGCGAAGTTCCTTTTCCGCACCGCTGCATCGCGCGCTCCTTGAGTTGCGTCGGTCTTCTCTCTCTCGGCCGCCGTGAGGACGTTGCGTGCCTTCCCACGACTCTTCTGCCGTATCTCATCTCCGTATCTCATCTGAGGTGGGGGCGTCTCCCGCGGGTTATATAAGCCCCACCCTTTAACCTTCGCGAACCTCCCAGATCGTTCTCTCTCCGCCCTCTCAAGCCAAACCCCTTCGTGCTGGATTGGTTGAGCGGGGCCGACTCACTCCTCCTTTCTATGACGAGGTGCGGAGACACGCCTTTCTTCTCCCAACCGACCACGTGCTCAATGGAGTCCATTTGCGGCGAAAACCATCCAAACCTGACACTTTGAAGATGGGACCTAATCTTATTTAATTCGGTGCAATGGAGAGTAGACTATTGGGAAACACAGCCTTAAACTACATAGAATAAGGGAATAACTATTTAAAAGGATATATGGTGCCCTGCGTGTATGTTTATGGAATTAACTAAGAGGACGACCATAGACCTTTCTTTACATTACGGAGGGTGACATTTACACACAACCAACCATAATTCTCACATTCGTTACACTTTCTCAAATTCGTTACAATATATATATATATATATTGTTGCGGATCTCGGATTACGGCGCTCCCCTTACCGAGGGGGGGTCAATCCCCTCGTCTATTAAGCTGGCCGTCCGAGTCCTGGAGCTATGACGTCACTTCCGGTCAGCACTGAATAGGGTGGTAGGCCAATTGCTCCTATTGCCTAATTACCAGCGCCTTCCGGTAAGTGAGGAAATGAGCCCCGCTCGAGCCGCGGCTGTAATGGACACGCCGAGCGAAGCGAGCCACGACTCAGGCCATTAACAAAGACTAGACCCGATTATAAGCGGTTCCTATATCGTGCCACCGGTATTCAATTGGGAAAAGACTAAAGCGATCGGATGAGAAGAAATCAGATAAAGGAGGAACATAGAATTTATTGTACAAGAATGAAGAGGAAACGAAAGAGGTAATGTACAGTTGAAGAGGAAGAAGCAGTAACACAGGGCAGCCTTATATTATCACTCCCAGGACAGAACAAACACACTTACACGAAAAGGTGGTGGTGGGAAGGGAGAGAAGGGTCCAGGAAGGTGGCAGGTAGGCGTCGATGGTAGGCGGTGAGGTCCGGCTCCAACCTCGCGCTCCGGGTGTTCACTCCTACCGCGGCAACGAGCGGCCGGCAGCTTCGCGTGGCGTTTAACGTGAGTGGACAAATATATCGCGGGGGGAGACTGGGCTGCGGCGTATGTAATAAATTGTCCCTTAGCCTTTGGCCAGTTGTGCGCCTCCAACAGTTCGTAAACGGCAAGCATGGACTCCTTTCTCATCTGTTCAAGTCGTTCTCCCGGGCACCTCTCTCGCGCATCTCCTGAAGTAGTCCCACGCAGCCGCTTATATTGCCCACTCGCGTATAAAGCCGCCTGCCTTTTGCACACGCCTACCGGTGAGTTGGCCTCGGCCCTTATTGGTCATGAGGGCTCACCGGTCCGCCCCTTGATGGTGCGTTGAGGGGCCACACCTTCGTTCCTGGCGCTCCTCCCCCTTTTTCTCCAACTCAGCCGCGTGGCTTATGGCGGCTTGCGGGAACAACCAGAAGGCAGCGAACGCTACTGGCAAGCAAAGGATGACCTATTTGACATATTTGATGACCTATTTGATATATTTCATATATCAATATGACCTATTTGGAGGGAGGCTACGCCGCAAAATGAATAGGATTGGAAAAAGGGGCCTAGGTTATTTGATTAATACAACACAGATTCAAACTATTGGGAACAGATCCTTACCTGAAACACATACTAATGAAATAACTAAAGAAGAGCCTATGGTGTCCTGCGTGTTGCAATATGACTTAACCAGGGTGCGACCTTTGATCTTTACACAAAAATGGGAATATTTACAGGGGATTATTTATAAGGGATTATTACAAATATTTACAAAGTGGAGGGTTCAAAAAACCGCAACTATATATATATATATATATATATATATATATATATATATATATATATATATATATATATATATATATATATATATTGTTGCGAATATGGAATTTGGCCTCCATATCCGCTTGTAAATATTCCCCTATTTCCCCAATACTCCCCAACTATCCCCAATCCCCCATTCCCTAGTCCCATTGTCTGTAAACAACAATCAGTAGAGCCGACCTTCCCCTATTTCCCCCATTAAATGTCGTGCCCAGGTCCACCGCATCTCACGTAGACAACTTTCGGACATCTTGCTAGTTATTCTTAGTCTATGTCAGTTAAGGACTCCTTTCCATTAATTCTGACTCTTCGTTGCACCAGAATGTGATTATATGGCACCAGTAGTGAGTTTAGGACCTTTCCCATACCTCCTTCCATCTTCTTCCCCAAACAACAACAACAACAACAACAACAACTACAACTACAACTACAACAACAATTACAACAACAACGACGCTGCGCAGGGGAGTGTGCGTCATCACACCGGCTCGGTTAGCCGCCATGACCATGCGCTCCACGGGGTTACCACGAAGGGGCTGGCTGTCAGCTCCTCGTCAAGGGCGGAGCCTGGTAAACCCCCCGCACGCACCCAATGAGAAGCAACGTGCCGATTCCACGAGGCGGAGCTAACGAGCCGAGGGCGTGTCACTCCCCGCCGGATATACGAAGCGACTCACCGGACGTGACGTCAGATGCGCCCCCAGCTTGAGACGACAAGACGCCACCTCGAGCGCTGTGAAACCTCCCGCATCTCTGGACCGGACCGGGTCGACCCTGTCCTTGAGCCAAGAGTGCACCTTGAGCCATCGATACCCGCTTTCCTTGCAATCAATCCCCGTGTGAGTCAGCCTTTTGTCCCGTTTATCTGTCGTCTGTTGGGAATAATATAAGAGTGTGTCTAAGTGCTTATCTTACTATGCTGTCCCTCTTGTAGTTGTAATCTAACCTTCCGTAACAATATAACCTCCTCCGGAGGTCTTGAGAACTGAACCCTGGTGTCGTGTCATTTGAATCCCAGCTGTGTGTCTTTTCCTTCATTGACCTAGCGTAGCGCGATTAGTCAACGTTCGGGTATAATCGGGTAACTTGTGCAGACGTGGTCATACCAAACCGCTCGGTAAATAACATCTAAGCCACGTCTGTAACAATTGGTGTCGAGGAGTGGAATTCGAACCCGGGACTAAATTTATTAGGCCCAAATTTGTAACAATTAGAATCGATTCGGAGCGCGTTTCCCGCGCGAAATTATAACGGCGAAATTTGATTTTGTTATACGAAAATAAAAACCCGAATTTTGAAAGTCGCGCTATGGCGGATCAAGACAGCTGGGGTCCGGTAGGGGAGAGTGAGGCAGGGTCGGTCCAGGACCAAATTGAGGGACATGAGGGACAGGAGGAGAGCGAAGCAGCGAGGGTAGCAAACGCACAAAATGGCGCCTCGCTGGTCACCGCGCCCGCGACCGTGGCAGCGCCACCGGTGGATTTGAACTTGTTTTTAATACAAATGAAGGCCCTTATGGCCCAGAATAGTGAGCAAATGAGGGCTCAGAGTGAGCAATTGGGGGTAATGGGAAACGAAATGGGGGTAATGAGGGACGAAGCGAGGGTTACCAGTGAGAAGTTAGACAATAATTTTGAGGGGTTAGACAACGGGATAAAAGAGGTGAGAAATGGGTTAATGGGGGTAGAAAACAGAATGGCCGCTCAAGAGAATCAGATAGAGGGAGTGAAACATGGGTTAACGGGGGTAGAAAACAGAATGGCCGCTCAAGAGAATCAAATGGAAGGGATGCAAAAAGGGTTAGAGGGGTTAGAAAACACCATGGAAGGCAAATTGAGGGACATGAGGGACCAAGCGGAAAGGGAAGTTAACCAAATGGGGCAGCAGATAGAGGGGGTCAGAATGGGGGTAGAAGCCAAACTGGATGCTCAAAGGGAGGAAATGGAGCAGATGAGGGTGGCATCTGGGCAGGAGATGCAAGTGATGGGAGAGGAGATCAGAAGAGGAGTGAGTGAGGAGGTCGGAGGAGTGCGCGAGGAGGTGAGGCACTGTAAGGAGCACATGGAGAAGGAGGTGAGAAAGGGGACTGTAAAGTTACAAGGGGGCATAGAGGACCTGACGCAGGAGGTGGAGCAGCTGACGGTGGGACAGACGGAGTTAGTGGAGCAGGTTCAAAGGAACACTGCGGTATTAGGAGGTTTAAAAGCGACACAGAAAGAACTAAAAGATGACTTGGTAGCGACGAAGAGGGAATGTCAGATGGTACGTGAGGGACTGACAACGAGGCTGGACGAGGTGATAGAGGTAATGGAGACGAAGGACCGGCAGGTGAGGACGCACCTGGAAACGGTCAAGGTAGCCTTAGAGGATGAGCTGGAGGAGACGTACCGGGGAATGAAAGAGGTGAAGCAGAAACTTGGGGGTCGAGATGGACCCGGGTGTTCGTGAGAGGCCGTGGGTGAAGTGTGCGACAGGTCTGGTGTGCGAAACGGGAGAGTGTGCGCGAGAAAGGTGTGTGACGGACAGGTGCATGAGGAAAGAGTGCGCTGTCAGAAGTAAGGAAGAGTGTCCACCTGTGGTGAGTGTAACGGGAGAGTGTGCGCGAGAAAGGTGTGTGACGGACAGGTGCATGAGGAAAGAGTGCGCTGTCAGAAGTAAGGAAGAGTGTCCACCTGTGGTGAGTGTTACAGAGGGTGTAACGGGAGAGTGTGCGCGAGAAAGGTGTGTGACGGACAGGTGCACGAGGAAAGAGTGCGCTGTCAAGAGTAAGGGTGAGTGCGCTGCCAAGAATGGAGGTGAGAGTGTTGAGAGTGATAAGGAGAGTGAGTTGGTTGTGACAGGTGAGCGAGGATGTACACCTAGGATGGAAGGATGCACACCTGGAATGGTAGAGCGTGAGTGGGAATGCACGCTGGAGTTGGTGGTGAGGCACGTGGTTGGGTGTGCGAATGAGGGCACACCTGTGATTGTCACAGAGGAGGTGACAGAGGAGGGGGTGCGAAGAGGTGTGTTGGTGAGGTGTGCTACCAACGAATGTGTGCCAAAGTGCTCGGTGGTCAGGTGTGTGACCAAGGCTGTGAGTGGAATGGGTGTACCTGGGTGTGTAAGGAAAGGTAGGATGGGAACGGCTGGATGTGTGAGCAAGGAACGGGCTGCGGGGTGTAAGCGTCCAGGTGAAGCATCGACGTTAGACGGGGTAGAGTTTAGAACGACTTATAGCCGAATCGGGCCCTCGGTGCGTGCTGGGCCTCGCTTTGAACGGCCGCGTCCGTGCTCCACCAGGCGGAGCGGGCGGCAGGATAGGAAGGGTCGTCATGGTGACCACTTTTTGGTGAGGCATTCCGGCAGGCCGAGATCGAGCCATGGGATGGCTCCGTGCCGAGATGGTGCGTGGGATCTCGGCCCGGGTAAACCTCCTTCCCTGCACCGAGTGCCGGACGCATCCAGCCGCTGGCACAAAACAACCAGCATCCATTGCTTGGCTTTACGAAGCCGGGCTTTGGACAGGGATTGGCGCACCGAGAGGTATTAGTGAGTAGACTGGGTGATGAGGTTAGTGTTTTGGACCCAAAATTAGAGAAAAACAAAATTTGATGATTGGCAAGGGATTGGCAGTGGTGATTGGCAGATGATGGGTAGTGATTGGCAAATTTTTAATTTGTTGAAATTTGATGTGCAAAATTGGTAGTGAGCGATGGGCCCGGTGGGTAAGAGTGGCATCCCTGCCACCCTTCCCATAGTGGGGGCAAAGGAGCAATAGCTTATGGGGTGTATGGCAGTGAAAACTAGCCCGGGTGGGTTAGGTTATATTGTAGGGATCTAGAAGAGATGACATTAGGTGACGTTAAGTTTAGTTAGTGACTGATACCTGTAGTGGGGACGCAGGTAGTTTAGTGTGGATGATAATGACGTGGGAGCGCAATAGTTTAAAGGGACGACTGGGAAGCGCAAGTTTCAGAAGGGAGTAGTTAGCTGAGATGATGCCGTGTTTGTGAGAATTGAACAGGTGTGATTGCACAGGTGTGCAACTGGACAGGTGTGTGGAGCAGTGTATGAGTAGTGAGTGTTGTGGATCAGCGCGAATGCGCTTGGGGAGAGAAGGGTGCAGGTGGCACCAGGTGTGAGAGCACAGGTGTGCAAGTACAGGTGTGTGGAGAGAGTTGGAGTAAGTGGTACAGAGTGGTGTGCATGGTGCGAAGGTGTGGATGGGGGAAGAGTGGACCCTTTTCACGAGTACCCGGGGCGGGTAGTGTAAGTGTTAGGTAGAGGGTACAGGTAAATTGTGGTTGGATATTGGCATCTGTGGTGCGGTTGCAGAATGGTGTTGTGAATGGGTGCATTAGTGTTGTGGAAATGGCTGGGCGTGTAGCCTGTTAGTGTGTGTAGTTGGTTGGGCACTCCACCACTGTGAGGATGTCGGCCAGGTGAGGCCGCAGGTGGGCTCTGGGAGCCGGTAGTTGCGAGTGGGTGCCTGAGGATCCCGGGTGTGGATCGGGCAGCCCAGTGCCAGAGAGGGCACCGAGTGGGGAGAGCGCCAGAGGGCCTTCCCCAGGTAGTTAGGTTAGGGTAAGGAGCAGGTAAGCTCGGAGGCAACCGCAGTGGTGGAGGTGTGCAGGTGGGTAGACCCGCTGGGAGAGGTACACGCCACAGCCCAGAAATTGTGCGAGGGCACCGGGAGATGAATCGGGGGAGTGAGACCCCCAAATTGAAAAGCACCACAGTTTGGCCAATGGGAATTGGTTTTTAGAACCCATAGTGTAAGAGGGCCAATGGTTTGGCCGGAGAAAGACCCCGGGTAGTGTAAAGTTGTTAAAGTCATTTAGGAAATAGTTAGGATTGATGAACCTGTCGCACCATACGCAGCCACTTACCTGTGGTGATGATGATGACTCCACACCTGTGTTTTCTTTGTTTGTGTTGCAGAAATGAGAATTGCTGTGTGGATTTGTGAGACGCATCACGACGTGGATGAGACATTGGGGTGATTCCATCTCTCCCTCCTTAGGAGGGACTGATGATGAATTGGTGATGGCAAATTATGATGTTGAGTTGGAGATGGCAAATTATGATGTTGAGTTGAAAATGGCAAATTTGATTGGTTAGGAGGGAGAGAAGACGAATTTGGTATATGGGAGGAACGGGGAAGACAGTAGGGATGTTTGTTGATTTGTAAAGTAGATGTTTATGGGTAGTGTTGTGTTTTGTGGATACAGTAAGGGGTAAGGGAGGGGCCATGTAGGTTACCTGGTGGGGGGGGGGGGGAGCGTACGATAGGAACGTACCTGTCTCACCTGGTTCCCATGTGCCCCCAGTGTGCATCATCTTACATTGCGTGCACTTTTGCGCCCTTACCACCTTACTCACTTGTCTTTTCTTTTGTCTCCCACCTCCGAGGATCTGGCGTTGGGGTAGAGAGAGAGGAGAGAGAGGTGCTGGCTACGCAGTTGTGGGCCTGCACTTTCGCTGCTTGCTGCTTGGATCGATACACCATATGGACCGCAATGTTTGTGGCCACCCACCATGGACCGCAGCTCTTTTGCGGCCAAGCACCACCCGTGGATGGACCTATGGGTCAACGTGGCACCTATGCCATGCAGGTGAACCACTTTTAGTTGACACCACTGAAGGCCACAATATAGAAATGGACGCGGTTGGCGCCTTTCTTTATTTTTTGAAAGAGGCAAGAAGGCCAAGTGCACCACACGAAGGCAAGACCAGCGGCAGAACATCTGCCGGCTGCGACACCACCGGTGATTTGTAGACACTTTATTGGTGCACCGGATGGTGCTCACTGTGTGATGGGGTGGTGCTTGATGCTTGGAAGGGGTGCTCTGCACATTATTAAAGGCCGTAGGCCACAGAGCACTCGTGGGTTGGTGTATCGATGCTAGCATGCGTGCTCTCTCTATGCATAACATCTGCATGTGTTCCTCCAAAAACAGGTCCTGGATCGTCGTGTAAATATCAGCGTAGTCTTGTGTAAATAATGCTCCCTACCGGCTGTATGTTTAGTTTGAGGATTCTTTCCGGATTCGGTTATCCTGTGGGTGTGTTTCTGTGAGGAGAAGGGTGCAACGTCGCAGGGGGACATATTTACTCATTTGTGAATATCTGTAAAACTGTCGCACTCAGGGTAGAGTTAATAGTAGAGGGAACTACATTGCGTGCCACACTAAAGTAGGTAAAAATTTATCGGGTCGGGACGCCCCGAGGGTAGAGAAGGGTGCAATGTTGCGAATATGGAATTTGGCCTCCATATCCGCTTGTAAATATTCCCCTATTTCCCCAATACTCCCCAACTATCCCCAATCCCCCATTCCCTAGTCCCATTGTCTGTAAACAACAATCAGTAGAGCCGACCTTCCCCTATTTCCCCCATTAAATGTCGTGCCCAGGTCCACCGCATCTCACGTAGACAACTTTCGGACATCTTGCTAGTTATTCTTAGTCTATGTCAGTTAAGGACTCCTTTCCATTAATTCTGACTCTTCGTTGCACCAGAATGTGATTATATGGCACCAGTAGTGAGTTTAGGACCTTTCCCATACCTCCTTCCATCTTCTTCCCCAAACAACAACAACAACTACAACTACAACTACAACAACAATTACAACAACAACGACGCTGCGCAGGGGAGTGTGCGTCATCACACCGGCTCGGTTAGCCGCCATGACCATGCGCTCCACGGGGTTACCACGAAGGGGCTGGCTGTCAGCTCCTCGTCAAGGGCGGAGCCTGGTAAACCCCCCGCACGCACCCAATGAGAAGCAACGTGCCGATTCCACGAGGCGGAGCTAACGAGCCGAGGGCGTGTCACTCCCCGCCGGATATACGAAGCGACTCACCGGACGTGACGTCAGATGCGCCCCCAGCTTGAGACGACAAGACGCCACCTCGAGCGCTGTGAAACCTCCCGCATCTCTGGACCGGACCGGGTCGACCCTGTCCTTGAGCCAAGAGTGCACCTTGAGCCATCGATACCCGCTTTCCTTGCAATCAATCCCCGTGTGAGTCAGCCTTTTGTCCCGTTTATCTGTCGTCTGTTGGGAATAATATAAGAGTGTGTCTAAGTGCTTATCTTACTATGCTGTCCCTCTTGTAGTTGTAATCTAACCTTCCGTAACAATATAACCTCCTCCGGAGGTCTTGAGAACTGAACCCTGGTGTCGTGTCATTTGAATCCCAGCTGTGTGTCTTTTCCTTCATTGACCTAGCGTAGCGCGATTAGTCAACGTTCGGGTATAATCGGGTAACTTGTGCAGACGTGGTCATACCAAACCGCTCGGTAAATAACATCTAAGCCACGTCTGTAACAATATATATATATATATATATATATACAGTCATCCCTCGCTATATCGCGGTTCACTTTTCGCGGCTTCGGTACATCGCGGGTTTTTCTCGCTAGTATATGTAAAATTATATCGCGGATTTTTCGCTATATCGCGGGATTTTGCGGTATAAATGTATTTTTATATACTATTATTTTAAATATTTTTGTGGTAAAATAAGCATTTTCTAGCCAAAAAATTAAAAAACGTAAAAAAATAAGAAAAATACAGTAATTAAAACATATTACAAGAAATAAAATACTGTACATAGTGTACAGTAGAAGAGTAGACAAAGAGACAAAGAGTCGTGCGTATGGAAAATGCAGATGCGGCAGCTTCCACTTGCGCTAGTTACCCACGTAATGGGTAACTGTAATGCTCTTTCTGGCTGTGCAGTACATTCATCATCGTCATCACCTTCATCGTCATCAGTACTGCACAGCTAATTCATCATCATCTTCATCACGCAAGTTGTAGTATTGAAGAGCCGGGGCTCTTGCTTGATACGGACGAAATGACGGGCAAGACACAAACTCGTCCGAGAAGATATTTATTCTCAAAACCAACTCGGAAACACTGAAAAGCGCATTTATCGGGCTGCATTATAAAGCACAACCAGAAACCGAAAGCCACGCCTCTCAAGCGTGGCGTGCTTCGGTGGTCACGTGATCAACAGGTGTAGCTGATTATACCCGCACGCGCGCGCTTTGGCAGTCACGTGACCAGCCACTCTGGCGCCGGGGATCCCCGCCGGTGACGTCACCGGCTGGAGCAAGGAGATTCTAATGCTGGTCTTGCTTGGGGAACCCATGGGTCGCTACAGTATCTTCAATGGTGAGTTATCTTCAATGGTGAGTACCCATTTAGAATTTTATATGTTGTTAAAATTACGTATGTTTAAGAGTGTAAAAAGTGTTTATCCCTTCTTTTCGATAATTTGCCACATGTCACATACCCTTATATAAAGGGGCCTTTTATATGCCCCTGGCATTTACCCAATAATGCCCTTTCTTTTCTATAATTTGCGACATGGCAAATACCCTTACATAAAGGGGCCTTTTCTATGCCCCTGGAATTTTACCCAATAATGTCCCTTCTTTTCTATAGTTTGCCACATGGCACATACCCTCATATAAAGGGGCATTTTCTATGCCCCTGGAATTTACCCCAATAATGCCCCTTCTTTTCTATAATTTGCCACATGTCACATACCCTTATATAAAGGGGCCTTTTATATGCCCCCAGGGAATTTTACCCAATAATGCCCCTCCATTTCTATAATTTGACACATGGCACATACCCTTAATATAAAGAGCCTTTTCTATTCCCCTGGCAATTTTACCCAATAATGTCCCTTTTTTCTATACATTTGCCACATGGCACATCCCCGTGTATAAAGGGGCCTTTCTATGCCCCTGGCATTTTACCCAATAATGTCCCTTATTTTCTATAATTTGCCACATGGTACATCCCCTTTTATAAAGGGGCCTTTTCTATGCCCCTGGCATTTTATCCAATAATGCCTCTTCTTTCTATAATTTGCCACATGGGCACATGCCCTTATATAAAGGGGCCTTTTCTATGCCCCTGGCATTTTACCCAATAATGTCCCTTCTTCTCTATAGTTTGCCTCCTGGTACATCCGATAATAAGGGGCCTTTTCTATGCCCCTGGCATTTACCCCATAATATCCCTTCTTTTCTATAAATTGCCACCTGGCACATCCCCTTATATAAAGGGGCCTTTTCAATTCCCCTGGAATTTTACCCAACAATGCCCTTCTTTTCTATAATTTGCCACAATGGCACATACCCTTACATAAAGGGGCCTTTTCTATTCCCCTGGCATTTTACCCCATAATATCCGTTCTTTTATATAATTTGCCACATGGCACATACCCTTATATAAGGGGGCCTTTTCCATTCCCCTGGCATTTTACCCAATAATATCCCTTCTTTTCGATAATTTGCCACATGTCACATACCCTTATATAAAGGGGCCTTTTATATGCCCCTGGCATTTTACCCAATAATGCCCCTTCTTTTCTATAATTTGCGACATGGCACTACCCTTACATAAAGGGCCCTTTTCTATTCCCCTGGCATTTTACCCCATAATATACATTCTTTTCTATAATTTGCCACATGG